>NC_020395.1:271674-318897 GCF_000321355.1 Plasmodium cynomolgi strain B
TAAAAATTGGAGGTACCGGAACACAGAACGGTTGCTTCCACCGGGGTGTGCTCTCGAAGCGGCCGTGCTTGCAGGGCAGTTGGCTGAGCGAAGCCGGGGGCGAGAAAAAAAAAAAAAAGAAAAAAAAAGAAAAAAAAAGAAAAAGAAGAAGAAAAAGAAGAAGAAAAAGAAGAACCCCAACCGTTAGCAAACCATGAGCAGTGATACCAATCTAGAGAACTACTGAACTGCCAACTTGGCGAAGCAAAATCACCAGTGCCTCACCAACTTTGACAAAAAAAAAAAAAAATAGCGAAAGTAATCAGCTCGTGCGACGAAGCAAGCCCAAGGTGTTAAATGCGAAAAGGCCGCCTCTTCCCCCTCCTTCTCCCACTGCGCAATAGGAAGCAGAGATAGTAAGTGAGCATGCTAGCGATCGAGAGGGAACTATTCATAGTAAACACTCCGCGCCAATACACGTTGTAATCGTGGCAAATTCTTTTTAAGATCCAACGAGAGGGACCTTTTTTTTGCACCCCGAGCTTGTGTGTCACCGCTCCTCTTTTTCGTTGTCCCACTACAGGGGGAGTGCAGCCTCCAACGATACTGCTGAGAGGAGAAGCCGTTATCACTGCTTTGCCTCGCCCAGCATCCCCAATAGTGACCAGCGAACGGGAAAAAAAGATTCCCTCGTGAACCGAACCCAAGCACACCGCGTGAAGCACACCACGTGAAGCATACCACGTGAAGCATACCAAGTAAAGCTCACCACAGAGCAACCCCACACACATTACCCAGGAATCCTCCAAAATGGTAAGCCCCCAGGATCATGAAAAGGGAGAAAGAACAGGATACCGTGATTAATTTGACTCCCCTCCTCCATGCACGGATGCCTTGTGCGTGAAGAGGCACCCTTTTAGGGGGGGCTCACCACCACCCTTCCTCCATTGTGGATCCTCCGTACCGCCACCTTTTTACACCACCGTTTTACACCACCTTTTTACACCACTTTTTACACCACTTTTTCACGCCGCATCTTCACAGGGCTCCATCTTCAACTACAACGGGGGGTGCGTCCTCGGAATGAGCGGCGCGCAGTGCGTAGCCATCGCGTGCGACCTGAGACTCGGTGCAAATAATTTCACCACGATCAGCACCAATTTCACGAAGATATTTAAAATGAACGATTACGTTTATGTGGGACTTAGCGGACTCGCAACAGATATTCAGACATTGTATGAGTTGCTAAGGTACCGAGTGAACCTGTACGAAATTAGACAAGAGAGTCCAATGGATATAGATTGCTTCGCAAATATGTTATCGAGCATTTTGTATGCTAATCGATTCTCTCCCTATTTCGTGAACCCGATTGTGGTTGGCTTTCGAGTTAAACACACTATTGATGATGAGGGGAAAAAAATTTCTACTTTTGAACCCTACCTCACTGCGTACGACTTGATTGGCGCCAAGTGCGAGACGAATGATTTTGTTGTGAACGGGGTCACCGGAGAGCAACTCTACGGAATGTGCGAGTCGCTCTACATAAAGGACCAGGTGCGTCTCTCCCTTTCTGCAGAAGTGCTTCTATCTAGTAGTGTGTGCATGTGTGTGTAGAAATGCTTGCACGTGCATCTAGTGCTACTCTCGTAAGTACGAACCCACACCAGGCGTCATGCGCGAACACATGCAATTTTCCTTCTTCCCCCATCCCCTCAGGACAAAGACGGCCTCTTCGAAACCATCTCCCAGTGCCTGCTGAGTGCCTTGGACAGAGACTGCCTATCCGGATGGGGAGCCGAAGTTTACGTTCTGTATGTTTACCCTCAGTGCAGTGCATTCCTTTTTGAGGGGTTGCTAAAAACGGACAGGGACAAAAAACCACCAGACAGACCCATCACCTCAAAAGAAAAAACACTTCGTACTGTTCCACCCGCGACAGTGTCGAATTGCGTCCACTTCATTTCGAGCGTATTTTATACGTTATACTTTATACTTTATATTTTATATTTTTTTTTTTTTTTTTTTTTTTTAGGACGCCCGATACGATCATGAAGAAGAAACTGAAAGCACGAATGGACTGAAGCGCCACTTTTTTACGGCCCGCAGAAATTGCGCCTTTTTTTGTAATTCCCCTGAAAGCTCATGCAAAGATGAGATGGGTGTACACCACGAGGGGGTGAGAAGGCGCGTGCGCATGTTTGCGCCTACCCGTGCGAGCACACCGCTGTGCGTGGCAGCACAGACTTTTATTAGGTCCCCCCTTAACACCACAAATGAAGCAAATTAAATTGTCGCTTCGTCGCATCGTCGCTTAGTCGCTTCATCGCTTCGTCGCTTCGTCGCTTCGTTCTGTGCACCCGTGCCAATGTTGTTACGTCGGGGCACTCCCCGGCCTCATACGGGTAGTTCTTCACATTAACGGAACGGAGGTGGGGAGTCCCCTCAATCCGTTAACAGGTTAAACGTTCCTCTATGTGCACACCGTGTTGAGCCTAGTAAAGGGCTTCATCGAAATGGTTGCACTTATTTGCGCAACGGTTGTCTCGTTTGTGCAGTTTGAACGCCCATTCCGGGGGTTAAAAATGTCGCCATTTTGCTTGCCTGACCTGTTCAGACATTTGTGACATACCCAAATTGGGATTACAATAGCGCGTTGAGGTTCCAAAGGGGGAGCACTTCCTCACTCCATTATTATTTCTAATCGGATAGGAGAAAAAAAAAACACAAACAGACACAGACACAGCAAACGATGTTTTCACCCCCGTGCGTAAAGTGCACACGACACATACATTTTCGAGACACATCCATTTACGGGTGAACTGTTTGTCTCCCTCCCTGTTGGTTACCCTTCATATAACGCCTACTTGCGCGTACAGTCCGGGGGGTGTGGACTCGTTGTTAAGGGGAACTGCAAAAAAATCTGCTAAGCGGTCTTTCTCACGTTCGTCATTGCGCTGAGTAACACCCAATTTGTGCTCAGTGTCAGTGAGTGGCTACCCCAAACTATTTACACAGGATTGTGTGTTAATCGAAAAGGTGACCCTCAGTGTTGCATAGTTATGATGGATCGTTCCTCGTCCCTTTTACTTTTTCTCTTCACGTGCATCTTTTTTACATCCCATTTTGCCTGTACCGTTCAGGCGATATGCGTTTTTTTTTTTTTTTTTTTCTTCCTCACCGAACAGCCAATTACATTTTAATAGCCCTCTTCAAACCATTGCATATGGCACACTAAGCATACCCATATATATGCCTGCGCAGGGTCTGCGCAATGTAGATCGTCCTCACCATGTGGGTGAGCCCCTTCGGGAGGTGCAGCGCCAAACGAATGATGTTTGAAATGCGAGCGATGCGCTTATGTTGCATTTTGCATTTTGCATTCTGTATTTTTTATTTTATTTTATTTTTTTTTTCCCCTCGTTCAGGTGAAAAATAAGCTAGCTACGCGAAAAAGCTATTTGCGCAGAATGGGAAGATTTTTCAGCCGATGAGAACCAGCAAGCGGGTGTGACTCAGTTGGGATTGACGAGACCGGCAAGAAGCTGCTTCCAATTTGCTTCCAGCCCGCCGCTGCTATGCGGGCCCCCTTTTCCATCCTCCTCGCAGTCAGCTTGGCCTACTCCGTCAGCGTGAATGTAGCCAAAAGGAGTTCCTTCATAAGCAGCAGCATTGAAAATGCCGCCAAGTTCACCGCTCGCTCTGGGGGGAGAAGCAAAAGCCACAGAAGGAAAATTAGTGCTTCACAGGGAAACGTAATTTACAAACAAATAAAAGAGAGAAGCATTCCCTTCAAGTTTTACAACATCGGGGACTCCTTCTATGGGAGGATACTCAGCATAAGTAAAAAAAATATAAAGCTCGACATTTTGTGTGACAGGAAGGCATACTTAAATACATCCGAGTATTTCCGTTTACCCATTTTACACAAATATGTTTTTGCGCTGCTAAAGGTACACAACATCATTCGAGTGAAAATTAAATACATTCAGAGGGTTCATCAGAAGATCGCAGTTCAGATCCAAAAGTACAGCTACGAGGAAATTTTATCGTCCTTTAATAATGGGCGAAGTTTAATTAACGCGAAGATTTTGGATGTCCTCGACGACTACGTGTTGCTTTACTTGGCGCCTCAAATTCACGCAAAGTTGCTCCTGCGAGTGGGGGAGCGCGCGGACGACTACAGGGCAGGAAATGACGTCCTCGTGCGGATCGACCGCTTCGATGGGCCAAGCGGGGAGTTGTATGTACGCGTTCCGTAGGGGGGAAAAGGAGATGGTGGTGGGCAGGCCGCGCGCAAATTGGACAGGCCGCTCGCAAATTGGACAGGCCGCTCGCAAGTTGGACAGGCCGCACGCAAGTTGGACAGGCCGCACGCAAATTGGACAGCCCATTTGGCCAGGCCGCACACAACTTGGATGACCCATTTGGGGGCCCGTCAACCCCCCGTTTACTCACTCCCCGGCAAGGTTCTTAACCACGTCCGCGAGGTACTCCTCCGTTAGGCTCTCCACAGGGACGTCCCGAAGGTTCCCCTCGAGGAGGTCCACCTTGCTACGCACCCAGTGATCTACCATGGAAATGATGCTGCAGTAGTCAGACGTCCCAGTCGACTCAGAATTAAAAGAAGAGTTAGAATTACTCATGAAATTAAGTATCGTTTCCATGATAGTCTTTTCGTTTAAGATGTAGAGCTTCTCTCTCAGCTGGCAATAATGAAAAAGGATATCAAAAACTTTGCTGTATTCATTTATGTTATGCATGTTCAGAATATCTTTTTGATCCATGTTGGTAGATTCCATGCCTATGTTGGTGAGTGCCCCGAGGGTGTGTCCCTTGGAGTTGGTGGCTTGTCCCTCGTTAGTCCCTCCGCTTGTTTTCCCCTTTTTTTTGTAAAACGTGAGGAACTCGGATGGGTTTCCGACCCGGCTAGCGAAAGTCGAGCCGAACAGCTGCGTGTTTATAATGTTAATGTTTTCATACTCGACCTTTAGTTTGATTAATGGTTTGTCGTAGACTCCTTTTTTTATTTTCAACAGATCGAATGTATCGCTTGGGGTGGAGAAGGCGACGTCGATGAAGGTGGTAGAGTAGAACTCCTCGTCCTGTAGGCTGCTCATGAAGTGGGTTACGTCCTGGTCGGAGATGACCGAGTCGAAGTACTCGTCCAGGAGTTCCCTTTTGGTGAAGACTTCGCTCGGCAGGGCGGGGTGCCACCGCGTGGCGCAGTGTTCTTCGAAGGGGTGGGGACGCGGCTCCTCATCGTTTGGCCCAGCACCGTCACCCCCGGTATCGTCTCTCCCAGTGTCGCCTCTCCCAGTGTCGCCTCTCCCAGTGTCGTCCCTCCCCGTATGGCATGCCCCCTGCCCGGCCGCCCGTAAAAAGGCGCGCCTGAACAAGTAGTACCGCTTCACCTGCTCACGCAGACTCAGCTGAAAGCTCTCCAGAATGGCATCCACCTGTTCATGTAAAAACTGCTTCAACACAGACTCATCGTTAAAATTTAAGTTGTAATTTGCTAATCTGATTTCCTTCAGTTCGAAGGGCCTCACCGTTTCCAATTGGATCTTCAAAAATCGAAATCGTTCCTTCCTAATTTCAAGCAACCCGATGTGTTTGTCCCCGTACTCATTTGTGCACAGAGATGTCCGTACAGATGAACCCAATTGCAAGGAGAAAAAGGATTGAAATGAACTCTCCTCTAAGTAGGGTTTCGAAAAATGCTCATGTCCCCATATGACCAAGTCTACAAAATTGGGGATGAACGATTCTTTAATAAAATTTTTTAAATCATTTCCGTGTGCACATCTCATGTGTCTGTTTTGATGTAGAACAAGGATGTTGATTCTACTGGCATGGTCACTTGGGAGCATAAATTTAACCTTCTTCTGTTCGAATGCTCTGTGTAGACGTTCATCTTTGATCCACCCGATGGCATAGATGGCGATTTTGGTGTCCTCCTTGTTTAGGAGTACTGGCTTTACCTCAATTTTGTTCAGACTGCTTTTCCCGATGTAGTTAATGAGATTTCCCACGTGCAGTATGTCCAACGGACTGATGTAGTCGCAGCTGTAGGGGTAGTCGTGATTCCCGTGCATCGTGAACAGGGGGATGGCCGTTTCGACCTTCTCCTTCACGGAGCACATGCGTACTGCGTCGCAGGGGGGTCGCTTCTCCACACGGGTTATTCTATCACTGTGGGTGCTTCCCCCACTATGGCTGCGTCTATCACTAGGGCCGCGTCTATCACTACGACCGCGTCTATCACTACGACCGCGTCTATCACCACGACCGCCTCTATCACTACTGCCGCTTCTATCACTCCGGGTGCTCTCCCCACTATGGCTGCTCTCCTCACTCAGATCGAGCTCCTCATCCCCCCCGTACCACTTATAATCGCAGTTGTGCACCTCCTTCAGGAGCACTCTTCGAGTATGTGTTCCCCGCGCTGGAGAAGCTTCAACCGATTCACCCCCTCCCTCAGCATCATCGTGACCTCTCACGTGACAGTATCTCCTAATAATAGCCATAGACTTAAAGAGTGTATACTCTGAGATTTTATTCTTATGAAACAGATCACCACTATTGATAATCATATCAACATTTAGATGCTTCGCAACGAAAAGAATTTCTTCAAACGAGTTAAATGTGTCCTTCCTTTGAACAGCATTATTTTCCTTGTAGCCTAAATGGTTATCCGTACACAGTAAAATTTTTAACGTATCCGGTTCGTTCTTTTTAAGACGTTTTTTTATCTCTTCCAGATCCATATTTTTAAATTTTGCATTTTTTTCTTCCTCCTTTATGCTATTATACTTTGTTCCTTTGCGTTCACGCATTGGGGAGGTGTCAGGTGATTGGTTTATTTCCTCCGACTTAGCGGTTGCCTCTGAGTTGGCGGCTGCCTCCGATTTAGCGGTTGCCTCCCACTTTGCGGCTGCCTCCCACTTTGCGGCTGCCTCCCACTTTGCGACTGCCTCTGAGCTGGCGACTACCTCTTCCCTGTTGATGGCCCCCCTGCTTCTGCGCCTCCTCAAGCGTGGCGATAGACTATCCATCGAGTCCTTCTCCTCCTGACCGTTGCATCCATCCAAGGGGTGCTTCATCTTTTCTTTGTTACTCTCCTTTTTGAAGGTCCCCCTCCAGAGGCCGCTTCTGGGGGTACTTCCACTGTGTTCCTGCTCATCTGCTCCTTTTCTGGGGATATCCCTCCGTGAGTCCCCTTTCAAGGCACGATTATTCGACTGATCGTTGTGGCTGCTCCCTGGGGGGCCAACGAGTCGGTCACCGAGCGCGTCGCTTCGCTCATCGATTTGATCACCACACTGCTCGCCACGCTTCTTTGCGGCGCGCCCCCTTGTGGGGCCATTCCTGCCGGTCTTCTCTCCTAAACGGTTCTTTCTTTGGGCCTCCACGTCAGACTCGCTACTCTCCTGGAAACACGCCCCATTAGACCCCTCCCTCGCCGACCTGCTCCGTCGCTCTTCCTGCGTAAAATATTTTCTAATATCGTTTGCATTCCCCCGGGTCCCTTTTGCACCACGTATTTGCCTGATGCCCCTTTTTTGCTGCGCCCCCCTGCGACTGGAGCGGAGGTCCAGTTTCCCACTCAGGGGAGAGGCCTCCTCGGGGTGGAAGTCCTCCCGAAGGGCCTTCCGATGCTCCTCACAGGTCATATATTTACCCTTCTCACGCTCCTCGTCTCGCTTGTCCTCCCGATGCTCCTCACCGGTCATACATTCACCCTTCTCACGCTCGTCGTCTCGCTTGTCCTCCCCCTTCAGCATCAGCTCGCTCGTTCTGTGTAGACTGCTGTACAGACTCTTCAAGGATAGGACCTTCTTCCGGTTGGCTTCCATTTTGGCTTGGCCGCCATTTCTGCTTTTGCAGCTGGGAGGTGAGTCAGCGGGGGGTGCTTCGCTGGGGGGTCCCTCACCGGGGTGTCCTTCGTTGGAGGGTCCTTCACCGGGGAGTCCTTCACCGGGGTGCCCATCACTGCTGTACCCACCACTACCGCACCCACCACTACCGCAACCACCACTACCGTACCCACCATTACCGCAACCACCACTACCCTGCTGATTGGCCACGCGGTGCATCTTCTTCCTGTGGGTGCCCCTCAAGAGGGGGCGGCGCCTGGAGGAGATGTCCCTTTCGCCGCCCCCTTCCATGAGCAGTCCGTGCTCAGATGAGGTGATGATTAATCTGCAGTGGAACTGCACATCAAGTGAAGGGGCGATAGGCTGATAATAGCTACTCACCTGTGTGCGCCGCCAGTGTTCAGGTAAAGGCAGCGTCGATTGGGGGATGACCACAAGGTGAAAGCCATCCCACATTCGCTAAGCGTAAAGAGGGGAAAAAAAAAAAAAAAAGGACGTACAACGGAGGAGCACATCACTTATTCAATTCATGCGTACATGTGCGTATTTGTCAGGTGAAGCGCGTTGAACGGATGAGCGAGTTAGCAGAGAAAGGTGCTGCTCACACAGGACCGAGCAAGCTCAACCCCGAAGCGGTGATCCATAGTGGGTTCCCCACAAAACGAAAGCACACACCAGGCCTTTTGAGAAGCACACGCCAGGCATATTGAGAAGCACACATCAGGCCTATTGAGAGCTGCACATTGGGTGTTGAGGTTGGGGAGGACACACAAAAAAGGAGTATCGTCACCTCCGCCTCTGCCCAAACCTGCGAAACCTCCAATTAGTATTCAACCGCAGAGTGGAAAGGTAAACCCGATTGCATAGCGATCTTCACATCATGTGGATTATATCCCAAATAAACTCTCTCTCACCAAGTTGGTCATTTATTTATTATTTTTTTTTTTAAAGGAAGGCTCTGCAGGGTGACACTCTGGTTAAGTTGACCCCAGTGCACGGTGTAGTTCGTTTGAGCACACGTGGTGGAAAAAAAATACAAAAAAAAAAAAAACACAGGAGGGTGGAGGTACACCGCTCTGTTATGGCACATTGTAAGTGAGTGCCTCATCCGAAGCGATGCGGTGTGTTTGCTCACTTATGAAAAAACTTGGTCGGCGGAAAGAAGAAGTAAGTGGAGTAGTACATCTTGTACAGGTTAATCTCGTGGATGACGTCGAGAGAGGCATATGCGAGGAGGAGCAACAGCATGAGCCACAGGTTCCTCGGCCCCCGTGGCATAAACGTATAAGTGGAGTATCTACACAATAGGAATAATGCAAAGGTGATCAAAAAAATAAACAACGAAAAGGCCACCCCTTCGTATACATACTGAGCACTGGTGGAACGGTAAATATACTTGTGTAGCACCGAGTCCAGATTCTTCGCTGTGTTGTAAAGCTCAGATTTGTTAATCAGACAGTGGAAGATACCACTCAGGCAGGTCAAGAACAACACGTATGAGCAGACGAACATGAGAGAGGGCCATCTTTGGAGCATCTTCAGAAGGATGTACAGAAGGGAGAACAACACAACGAGCACGGTGGTGACGATATGTTTTTGTATTTTCCCCAAGTAGTTACTGCCTTCCACAGCTGCTCCCACCCCCTCGTCACCGCCACCACCACTCCAACTGCTATCGTCACCACCACTCCAACTGCTATCGCCGCCACCACTCCAACTGCTATCACCGCCACTCCCACCCCTGTTATGTGCCTGAATAAAATCTGAGAAATACGCTTCCACCAGTTTGTTGCTCATCTCTCCTTTGTCTCTTTCGCTTAACCGCTTCACCTTTAAGTACTCCTCGAACATGTACTTGGGACGCACCTTGGAGTAGGAGTCAAAGTGGAGAAAGGTCTCCTTGCCGACGTAAAAAAATTCGGGCACTTCGTCGATTGCGTGGATGTACTTGAGGGGGAGGATGCTCGGCTTGTGAATATTTATATAAAAGAAAAAAATGGGCGTTGAGGGAGGGGTGGCCCGCTTCTCCGACCCGAATGCACCAATCGGGGTGGCCCGCTTCTCCGACCCGAATGCACCAATCGGGGTGGTCCTCTCCTCCGACCCGAATGCACCGATCGGAGTGGTCCTCTCCTCCGATCCACTTGCTCCAATCGGGGTGGTCCTCTCCTCCGACCCACTTGCACCAATCGGGGTGGTCCTCTCCTCCGATCCCCTTGCACCAATCGGGGTGGTCCTCTCATCCGACCCACTTGCACCGATCCGGGTGGTCCTCTCCTCCGTGATGCTCTCCCCCTCGCTGTAAAGAGAAAAATTTCCCAAAATGAATTCCCTGGCTACGCGGTTGAACAGCTCCAACAGAATGAGGTTCTTCCTGTCGAACATGGACGCCCCATTGGTACTCTCCACATCGATCACAAACAACACGCAGTCGTAGTCTTCTGATTTGTTTAACACGTACTCTACATAGTCACTAGCGGTGAGCTCATGAATATACAAGAAAGAAATATATTCGTTGGTACATTCCTTCTCGCTTCGGTACTTCTCATTTATGTCTAGCTTGATCTTTTTGTTTATTAGCTTCTTCAGCTTGACCAGCTTGGTCTCCTCGTCGAGGCATCCTCGGGCCTCCAGAACTAGCAACGACAGCACGAGCGACAGCAGGAGGGGCAACACAAGGCGCGAGAGCAAAAGTCGCAGCCGTAGAAACCACGATAACATAATTTGCGAATACCTCATGGCCCCCAGCGGGGGAGGTTGCAGGCGACCCTCCATCACCCCGACTGCTTGGGCTGCTATGCACGCCATGCGGAGACCATCATCGCATTACCTCTCCACACACAGACGCAACCTCCCCCTCTCTGCAGTGGATATTACACCCACGAGTATGCTGGCCCACGGTTAAGCAAAAAAACACCGCCTCTCTTTCGTGCGCCTAGTTCTCTCACTTAGGCTCTTCAGCACGGACATGCAAAACAACTGTAATCTTAACTCGCCAGGTCAAGGGGGTAAACGCAGAGTTGTAACTCCCTCCCAGGGGGGGAACGTGCGCGATGAGGGTGGGCCTTTCCTTTCCTTTATTTTTTTCTCCAATAGGGGTGCGAAGCGGTCGGCAAAAGGGGCCAGCTGAAAGGGTCATCTAAAAGGGTCATCTAAAAGGGTCATCTGAAACGGTCACCGAAAGGGTCATCGAAAGGGCCCCCTAAACGCCTCTCAAAACGGCGCTCAAAATGCCGCCCAAAACGCACCAACGGGAACACCTCCCCTTCGTGGGGACATTCCTTTTGCCCAGTTCATTGCCTACTCCCCGTTTTGCCTAACCTTTCCAGTTTCTCCCCTTCCGGGGCGCAAATGAAAAAAGGGGGGGGCCGACAACGGGAGGAAAAGCACCCCCACGTGCATATCTTCGTCAGCATCCAACAGTGAAAAGGAACTTTCAAAAATTTTTTTACTAAACAAGCTAAAAGATGGTTACTTTCCACGGAAGAAAAAAAAAAAAAAAAAAAATGCATGCGTGTGAGGACCAACATTTGTGCAGCTCCATCTGCCGGCACAGCCGCATTTTACACAGCCGCATTTTGCACAGCCGATTGCTGCCAAGAGGGTATGGGCCTTCACCGCTGTGTGCTAGCGACGAATCGGGCTTCTCTACGCTCTGCTCTCTGTTCTCTTCTCCCCCCTTGGAGGGAAAAAAAAAAAAAAAGGCAGACGTGCCCGTCCTGCGAACACGCCAATGCGTGTAGATGACCCGAGACCTGACCGACAGCTAATCACTTGGTGAAGGTGAATACGTTCCCAGCTGAAATAATTGTGTTATATAAATCCTCGGACGTAAAACGGGACTCGTAATCCAGGGATAGCAAATTTTTGCACAGTTTGGCAACACTTGGGTGTTTTTTTATTAACGTGTCAGGTAAAATTCTCTGACGAGCATTACACAAAATGGCTGTTCTCTCCATATTCGTTTCCGTCCTTGTGAACAGGTCTACGATGATCAACCCAAGGGAAAACATATCGACTGCTTTGTTGTATCTCTTTCCAAGGAGTTGTTCCGGAGCAGAATACATTTTTGTTCCGATACCCAGCGTGTGATACGATGACGCGTGTGTGCTTCCTGTGGGATTACCATCTGTCTCGTGGCATTTTTCCTCTTGGTGGGTATAACTACTATGCTTTAATTTTTTTTTTTTTTTCCTCTGTTGGTTTGCATCGCTAGCTCGGTTGCTTCTCCGCGTCGATCCGTCTTTGCACACTTTCACCTCATGCGACGCCCCTCTCCGGTCTCCTTCTAAAAGCATCGGCATAATTCTCTTCACCAGCTCGGTGAAAGTGATGCCTTCATCGGCGCAGCCATCACGATCGCCATCTCCATGACCAGCGGCATCACCATCGCCATCACCATGACCAGCGGCATCACCATCGCCATCACCATCACCACCGCCATCACCACCGCCATCTCCATCGCCATCTCCACCGCCATCACCATCACCACCGCCACCACTCAGGTGGACGTTGCTCTCCTCCGGGGTTGCCCGACATACAACTGTATTAACCCTTTTGCTCTGCCCCTTTCCGTTTATTATACACATGGAATCAACTTGGAAGGAATGACACTCGTGGTTTGGTTTTCCCTCCAATGGAACGCGGTTCTTATTGTGGAACACATCACCATGAATTTCGTTTCCCCCTTTATCGTGGCATCTGTTCTGTCTGTGACTACCATAGTTGGTGCCCTTCTTTTCACCACCTACCAGGTGACGGCAGCACAGGTTGGTCTCCTTCGCATGGGTCTCCTTCACATGGGCCCTTTCCGCTGCCTCCTCCATTTGGGTGTTCCTCCCACGAGTGGAGCTGCTGTGGTTGGCTCTACGCCCCGAGTGGAGCCTACCTCCGTCGGTAATTTTGCACACATTGCAATGTTTTTCGCTTCTACTTGGTGAACCACTCACCTGGTTAGCTTCCTCCGGAGAGGTCCAAGCGACACCATCGTTAAGTAACGTAACTTTCGATAAAGGATCCTTCTTCCCCTTCGAGTGTCCCGTCGAAGTGGTTGGATCCTTCCCTATGCATTCAAAAAAAGGGTGCTCCGAGCGAATAATCCATTTCTGTTTTCTCTCCAAGTCGTTGTAGGATGCCAACCCAAAGTCTCCAATTTTAACGACGTCATTGTCACAGATGAAAATATTTGATGGTTTCAAGTCCCTGTGAATGATATTATTTTTATGCATGTAGTGTAACCCCAGGATGATCATATGTATGATTTCTTTATTCCTCTTGTAATTCACATAGGTCCTTCCACTTATGTAATTCTCCAATGTGTTATCACAGTACTCCATTCTGATGTAGAGGTTAAATCGGTACACTGCAATTCTTTGTCTTGCTTTCTTCCTCCGTTTTTTCTTCTTCAACTTTATTGCTGCACCGGCATGTGTGTGTTTCTTCTTCTCCTGAGTGTCTCTCTCAATCGTTTTTTCCATATTGATGATACCTTCTTTTAGAGCTTCTTCTCCTATGCTACACTCGCTAACCTCATTGTGGTCACTTGGAAGGAGAGTAACAACTCGGTGGTCAGCTTCCAAAGGACCGTTTCCCTCCACCCCCGTGATCCGCTTTAACTCTCTCTGATGGGGGCAGCATCCGGAGGAACCCTTCCCCATGTTGTAGAACCCTTTCCTAGCTGACTCGCCATTCGTCGAGCGGGCGCGTTTTATGCATCCTCTTTTGAAAAAATGCAGATCTCCATGTCTATGCAGATGTCTATGTCTATGCCCATGTCTATGTCCATCCCCATGTCTATCTCCATGTCTATGCGCATCCCCATGCTCATCCCCATGATCATCCCCATCCCCATGCCCACTTGGAGGGAAGCCATGTGCCCATCCTGATGTCTCTCCTGGAGAGCATGTCCTCCCGACACATGAAGACTTTCTCACAGGTAGAAGATCCCGGAAGGGGTTCTTTGTCTTTCCTACCATCTTACATATGTGTACCTTCCCATATGGTCCTTCCTTTCGTCCGTATCTTCCTCCTCTCAGTAGAGTTGCCTGCTTCTGTACAGGTGGGATGGATGCCTCCCTTTTTGTATCATTCCCATGTGGAGAAACCTCCCTCACCTTTTTTTCGATACCAAATGAGGAACTCCCTTTCGAACCGATTTTGTTTCTTCTGTGTGACTTTTCTTCCGACGGGACATGATCAAAATAGCTCCTCTTTACCATTCCTATGGTCCTCTTCTCCTTCTTGCAGATGCGTTTTTTTAAAAAGTGTTGCTTCTTCGTAGCGAGTTTACTTTTGAGCCCCACAGGTGGGTTCTTTCGCGATAATGATCCCGTTTCATCGCAGGTGCTGCATCCGTCACGCGAATTACGCACACGGTTGTGCATACCGTTTTGCACACAGTGCAGTGGATAGCAGCTATTGGGGTCAGATCCCACCAGGTCAGAATGACCCACCCTTCTTCCCTCACCCAAGGACTGGTAATCCACGACGCCTTTCTCCGTGAAGTCCTTCTCTTTGTCCCCTTTCATAAACTCATTCGTGATTAAAACCCTTCTGTAAGGACTGACATGGATGACCACCTCCTTTTTGAGTCCACCCCCCTGGCAAGTGTTCACACCGGAGGGAGACAAAAGGGCAGGGCTGGAGGCTACCCTCCTGCTGTTCATAAAATTTCTCCCGAAGTAGCTGCCCAGTTGGTACATCTTCACCCCCCTGGAGAAAGCGGCCCATCCGTTTATCAAGCTTCTTAATAGCTTCACTCTTGCGGGGCACACGGACGGGTCTTCCACAGGGCGGGTGTCTCTTAAACGGTGTTGGTATGGCTGGCTGCGTTCACCCCTTGTGCCGCCTTTTCCGAGAGGTGCCCCTTCTCTGCTCCCTCTCATTCGGTAAATCGTTGAGTATCCATCACACTGCGCCTTCACCTCAGCCGCGTCACGAAGATCCGCTGCGACATCCACCTTAGCCGCCTCCTCCACCGCTCCCTCCGCCCTGTCCGAACCCCCCCCCTCGCTCTGCGCGACGTACGAACCCAGAGTCAGCGTCTTCTGCAAAAGAATCCCCATAGGGAGATTTTCTTCCTTCGTTTGAAGGACCCCTTCTTCGTAAACTCGCGTGATACCTTTGTGCAGCTCTTCATGCATTCGACTTTGCAACGGGGCGATATCTTTTCCCTTGTGCATCCCTCTCCTTATAAGAGATGAGCCTATGTTGTCGTACCCCTTTGTTCTTCCCTTTTTATGTGAACCGACTAGCCATTCTGCTCCCTCCTCCCTCTGCACATACCCTGCGCACATCACTCTATAGCTCGTCCTTATCTGACATATCCTTTTAATTACATTTTTCTTTTTTAAAATTTTGAGGACGTTCCTTTTGTTTCGAAAAAGCAAGAGTGTTCTTTCCATCAAGGTGGTGTGTCTCTTCTTGGGAATTTCTTCACATTTTCTTTCATTTCTCCAGCCTCTATGTATTATTCCCTTTGCTTTTCGATTCCCCTTTTTTACGTCACAGTTCGTCTCCTCACAAAGGTGCGTCCTCTGACGATGCGGATGGAAATCCTCTCTCTTCGAATTGGGATCCTCAATAAAGTCGCAATAATCATTACCCCTTCTCTCCACACATGAAATGCATGTCTTTCGAAAAACATCGGTCTTTATCATTTCGTCATTATATGCATCCTCGCCTGAACTGTTCAGGTAATTATTTACCTCCTCATCAATACAACTAAGCCAATTTCCCACTCTGTGCAGTAGTACCTCCCCATTTGTGTTCTTCTGATCGGAACTGACGTGCCTGCCCCATCTGTCTCCTCCATATGGACTCACGCGATGTCTCATCGCCAGGGAAAACAGCCTCTGCAAATGAAAGAAGAAAAGCTGCTTAGTCATGGGTTCTACATCCTGAGATGGAAATAAATTTTTTTTTTCTTCTGAGTGGAGATATTTATTGGTGGGTCCAAAGTATGTTCTATCTCGAGAGATGTGTATGTCGTTCCATTTGAAGGGCGTCTCTTCACCCACTGCATGTTTGAAGCTGCACCTGGTTGGTAATGTCCCCCAGTGATGACACATAATTGACCTCCTCGATAGGTTATTCTCACCCACACATGTGTTACTACAGTTAACCATAGGGGGGGGGTCCTCTTGGGAAAAACTTCCGTTGAATCCCCCCCATGGGAAAGACTCCTCCAGAAAGAAGGAACAGGATGAAAGGGACACCCTATCCATGCTGCACATCCGTCTGTGGGGAACAACTGAGACGATTCTTCTGCTGTGGTGCCTCTCACTTTGTATATTCAGAGAGGGGAATAGGGTCATGTCTCTTTCGCTTTTTCTTCTCCCAATGTAAACCACACTGCTGTTTTTTTCTCGCGTCCATCTTTTTATTTCCTTCCTCCGTGTGTGGGCTTTTCCCATTCTTCTCCTCGGTTGGGTGAAGCGGTTGGTTGAGCGTCTCCCTAAATGGCTTGCGACCCTTCTCGGCACTCCTCCCCCGTTCACTCCCTGTCCGCTGCCTCCCCCCTTCACTCTCTGTCCGCTTCTTCCCCTCAGCTCTTCTTCCTTCCCAGCAGACTCCTCATTCCCATTGCTGCTACTCTGAAAGACGATTTTAAACTCTCCACTTTCGGATGAATATTCGATATTGTCGAAAAAATTTCGAAAAGCTTCTTCCCTCGTTTTTTCATTTTTTCTTTTCTTTAAATTCATTTCGCTACGCTTTTGAAGTTCTCTCTTTTTCCTTTGTCCGACATGGAGGGAGCATCTCTGTGAGGGTTTCTCCGTTGGGGGGTGTTGCCTATCGTTGTCCACGGTGATGTGTATGAGGGTATCATTCGTAGTACCCATGGTGGTCCCCATAGTAGTGTCACCTTTGTGGACAGTCCTTCCTTCTCTCCGCACGCCTACCTTACGTTTTCCACCTCCTTCTACTGTTCCTCCCCCTGCTGCTGCTCCTTGTGCTCCTCCTCCCCCCGCTCCACTTCTTCCCCCCCCGCAGGTGCAGGCCCACCTCCGCGCGTTCATCTGTATGAGCAGAAACTTGACGAAGAGGACCCCTTTCCTGATTTTCTGCTGGCGGCCCAGCCGCGATCGGCGCGCCAAGCCAGTTTGCCCCCTCTGCGCGGGGTGAGCGATTTGGGCGGGGTGAGCGATTTGCGCAGTGTGAGCGATTTGCGCAGCGTCAGTGCTGTCTGCCTTCTTTCTATGAGGTGCATTCCTTGTGAGGGGGGCTCCTTGTCCCCTTTTGCATTCATCCCTGCAGAGGTCCCTTCCCGTACAGATTCTATCCTTCATGCGGCTCCTCCCGCGGGTTTTTCTTTCCTTCACGCGGCTTCTCCCGCGGTCCGCCCCGTATGCGCTGAACCCGGGGAGCGGAAAACGATTCATTTGCGTCAACTGGGAAGGCTGGAAGGTGCGGTTGGCACTCCCAACGATGATCAGAACGACGTAGTTACTCCCATGCTTAAGGATAACTCTTCCAACGGTGAGCTGCATCAGGCGGCAAAGGGGCATTGTCGTTATGTTCTTTACAAAGTGGGTATCTTCTAGCCTTTTTTGTTTTATCCTCATGAGCGATTTCTTGTCACACTTTGTTGGTTTAAAGGAGCCGTTTATCTTCATCACTCTGCGGCTGTTTTCGTGGTAACTGTAGCAGATGCTCGTCTGTGAACTGTCTCCTTGCGGATTGTTGGCACCCTTGACTACTCCGCTTTGGCATCGCCTTCCGTGAGTCATTCCACTAACGGTCCAGGTAGTGCTACTCTTACCCCTCGCTACTCGTCCAAGGGATCGCTTCTCCCCCTCTCTGACAAATCGGACAGTGTTTTTAAACACCAAAGGGTGATGCTCAAGGAACAAAGTCGCCATACTACTCGACTTTTTCACACTCTCCACTAGTGCATTATAGTGATACACATGCAATAAATTGCTAATTTTGCAAGTCACATTGAAAGGGGGAGTTCCCTCTCCTTTTCTATTCCTTTTGGCTAGCTCCCTCCTGGTGTCTCTACTTGGATGCAGTCTTCCCCCTTGTCTGATGTGACCACATCTACACAGATGCAACTCCTTTTGTAGAAATTTTCTGAAGGAAAGCATCAAATTGAAGCTAAACATAGAAGTACTTATCGACGTTATGCTGAATGATATATCCGTCCTGGTGTGTCTTACCATGTCTACATTGATCAATCTCAACAGGGAGGATGCATCTACATTGTAAATTCTCATGCACTTTATTTTCGTTACATAATATAAAAAGTAGATAAAATAATTCGCAAAATTGTGGACGAAGCATCCATCTATTAGTTGCTCTTCTTTCTCGGTGACATTTACGACGAGACTTTTCTCCTCACTCGACACCTTTCTCATTAGACTTGCACACATTAGGAAGTTCACTAGGTTGGCGATAAAAAAGTTGTGGTTCCCTATTTCGATTCTGTTTTTATGTGCGTTGTGTTGGTCTTGGCTGGGTACACAGTCAGAAGACCTCTTTTTTGGTTCTTCTCCTCTCCATCTTCCTCCCCCGGTTCTCGCTTTACTGGGGATATACAGATCTGTGCTGTACCCCTGTGGGGTTCTTCTTTGCACTCTGCCTATATGTGGGGCCCTCGCAGGCGGGGGATGCAAATCGGTGGAGCAGGACGGGTGAGCCCCCCCGTTGTTGGCTCCCCCGTTGTTCTCTCCCCCATTGTTGGCTACCCCACTGTTGGCTACCCCATCGTGAACCCCCCCCTCGTTCACTATCCTCACAATCTCAGCGTAGTTACACACGTCGATGGTCATGTCAGAAAAATTCTTCAGCTCCTGCACGAGCGCTCTGTTGGCGTTCCTGCTGTAGAACCTCCTGCAGAGACCCACTAGGCCCTTTTTATTACTTAGGAAGTTCCCGTCCCTCATGAAGCAGTAGAGGTTGTGCTTAAAGAGATTTCCGACGTGGCTATATTCATGATGGTTCAGCTTATTGAGGTACTTCTTTTCCATAAGACTGAGCAGCTTCACTAGTCCCGCTTGGACTCTCTTTACTTTGGAGAGTAGGAGCGTGTAGAACTTGGCGGTGAAAATTTTGCAGCACTTGACGCAGCAGAGGAAGAACTGCGCGCTGCGCCAGTGCCGCTCGCGGTTGCCATCGGGGCGGCCATCAGTGCGACCGTCAGTGCGGTCATTAGTGCAACCATCAGTGCGACCATTAGTGCAACCATCAGTGTGGCCATTAGTACAACCATCAGTGCGACCACTGGCGCTCCCCCGCCGACTTCTCCCCCTGCTGCGTCGCCGCAGGAAGTGCTTCTTAAAGGCGCGGTTGAAGGCGTAGAAGCCCCGAAAGAACTTCAACGTGCAAATGACGAGCAGATCGGCATAAATCCCGAAGCGATAGATCTTCACGCGCACCTCGTTCAGCAGGCTACTATAACCGTTGTAATCACACATGTTAGAGAAGTACCAGTTGTTTCTCACCTCGAGAAGACAGCTGAACATGTAGTAGTAGAATGCCTTCTTCCTGAAAAAATAGTTGTTCTTTACCCTCCTTCCATGGTAGTAGCAGCTCTGTCTTGTAATTTTTTCAAAAGGAATGGACTCTCTTCCTTTCCCCTTCCTAACACTACGAGAAATGTACAGGTCGAGGAAGTGAGCATTCCCATACACATTATCTTCCATCCTGATGCGAAGGAGATAAGTCGTAATGGATATCCTTCTGTAGATCTTGTGAGCTACATCCTGCATCGTTCTTCTGTTAAATACTGTTCTCCTCATGTGCTCGTTACAAAAAATGAATAACTTTAGCCATCTGCAGTAGCTGAATGAGTAGCATACTTTTAATTTTTTTTTTTTTCTTTCCTCATTGATCCCTTTAACTTAACGGAGTGATTCTTATTTGGCTGACTTTTTCTCCTTGGGGGGGCTGCGTTTTTTCTCCTTGGGGTGGCTGCATTTTTTCTCCTCTTGGTGAATCTCCCTTCCGGTTGCAACAAAAAATGGTTCTTCCGTTCGGCACTGTTCTGTAAGACGATTTGCTCCTCCTTCACTCCTGGTTCGCTCATAAATACGAATACGAAGACGTAGCAGTAGTGGTGGTAGTAGTAGCAGTTGAAATGGCTGGAGGCGCCGCTTCCCTCGCTGCTTCGACCGCTGCTTGCATCGTTGCTTCCATCGTTGTTTCCGTCTCTTCTCCCACCGCTGCTTCCATCTCTTCTCCCGTCGCTTCTCACCCTGCCGCTCAACCCGCTACTCCTTGCTGTATTGCCTTCTCCGCCGCGTCGAGGAGGGCCCTTCTGGGAGATAAATTCCCCAAGGGTCCTTTCCTCCCCCCTGAGCTCCTCTCTGAAATGGAATTTCTGTCCATAGTTTATATCCCCTTCCAACCAGCTGCTGTTTGTCCGTTCGGCACTGCCACTTTTCCTACCTTCACACAGAACTGCAAAAAATTTTTGGCTCTTCTGTGCCAAGTTTTTAATAAAATGATTATCTGTCCTTCTTTCCATTCGCTCTTTCATGTGGGATTTCTTCCCTTTTTCTTCGTGCTCCCTTTGATGTACCTTCTTTGCTTGTCTGCCATCCTTCACCTTTACTCCGCTTCCCCTGCGTGGCTGAGCATTCTCACACGATGGGCACTCCTGTGAATAAGTCCTCATAGAACGAAAGCCACATGGTGGTAACTTCAACTTGGTGTTTGTTTTCCCTTCCCGGGGATTAGCACTCAGAGATTCGTTCTTCCCTAACGGGTGGTTCACCTTATGAACAGTCTCCCCTTCTTCGTCGTTACGACGATCCGCATGCTTCTCCCCACAGCACGGAGCAGCACTCGGACTCGGGCTCAGACTCGGACTCATACTCAGATCCACATTCCGATCCATGTTGAGACTCCTGTTCCCTCTAGCAAGCAGTCGGTTCTTAACCCCCGTGACGCACTCAGATATCGTCTCGTTCCCGTTCTTCCCCCCACCATTCGTCTCATTGTTCACGCTTCTTTTTTTCTTCTTCCTGCGGGATGAGTTGCTAACTCCCTTCATCAGGGTTAGGACTGTATCCCTCTGCTTGTGTTCATGTCCCTTGCAAAATATTATGTCAATGAACTGCCTCTTCGTCACTGCCCTCTCCCTTTTTTTGTAATCGAAGAGACTATTGAAGTAGTAGTTGTTGTAGCACAAGTCTATTCTATGTCTTGGCCACTTGATTTTTTTCGTCGTGTTGTCGTTAATTATGATTTTCAGTTCGTGGACGAAGTAAGTGTCACTGCATCTAAACTGTATGAACTTTTCCTGATGCACGCGGTCCCTCGCGCTCGGGATGCTGCCGCTGCGGGGGGGGTGAGCAGTACTTCCAGTGACGCCATTGCGGTGACTTCCACGAGGGTGACAGTCGCAATTATCACGATGGTCCCCTTCACCGGGGTAGCAGTCGCAATTATCACGATGGTCTCCTTCACCAGGGTGGCAGTCGCAATTATCACGATGGTCTCCTTCACCAGGGTGGCAATCGCAATCACTTCGCTCCCCGAGTGTCCTTCCTTTGCTCGTCGATTTATTCCCACCACTTCTTGTAATTTCTTTCCTATACTGTTGCACACACGAGGGGGGGGTTTTCACTTGGGGGGAACTCCTTCCCCTCTTATTCCCAACAAACCCAACGCGACCACTGCTCTCCCTGCTGGAGTCACCATCCCGGAGGGCCCCCTCACGGAGAGCCCCCTCACGGAGAGTCCCCTCAAGGAGAGCCCCATGACGGATGCCTCCTCCCAATTTACACCCAATGAGCATATGTCTAATCATGCACTTTACTCTTCGCTCGAGCGATCTCAGCAGGTACTCCTTCCTTCCTCTCAACATCGAAGTGCGCCCGTAGTGGTGGTGCCTGCACGCAAACAGCGCGTTCTTTTTTCTTCCCTCAGATAACAGAGAGGGTAGGGACCCACCCCCAGTCACATGGATATTCTTGAAAGAGAAAAAGGGTACCCCCTTAATTAGTGAAAATAGGACAGAAACGAGTTTCTCCTTTTTTGTTCCCCTTCCCCCGACGGAGTTGTATTTTCCTGACTTATCGGCAAGCAGCACTCGCGTCATCATCTTAGCAATATCCATATCTAAAAAATTCCTTTCTGTGTTTTCCCTTCTGTCTCTTCTCCGAAAGGGGAGTCGTCTCCTTCCATGGAAACAATTTAGTGAAAAAAAAAGTCGTTCTATAGCAAAGTGAAATCGCTTTATGGCAAAGTGAAATCGCTTTATGGCAAGGTGAAATCGCTTTATGGCAAGGTGAAATCGCTTGACGGCAAGGTGAAATCGCTTGACGGCAAAGTGAAATCGTTTTAAGGAAACGGGTGTGTCTTCCCTTTTTAAGTAGCGTCTCCTTGGATGGACTTTCCTGGGACTGCTTCTTTGGTATAATCGATCAGCTATGTCTAATGTGTGTGCATTTTTTCTTGTCCTCATTGGTGTTACTTCTTTTTTGGACCCTCTTTGGGATTTCTCCTTCCTTTCGGGGATGAAACCAATTCCGCCACTGATAATGGTCCCTCCAGGGGGGGTCATAAACCCACCGGTTCTTCTCACCTTGTTGGCTACTCCCTTCAATCCGTTAGGGTTACCATAACTAGGTAAGTAACTCCCCCTTTGTAGTGTTCCCTTCACGTGGGGTGGTGTCATCTGCAAATTGAATCTCCTAAGAGGGTCCCCCAATTGTGGAGAGACCATCTCATGTTGTACAAAACGTCGCTCCGATATCCTCCTATTTGGGTTCTCCCTCAACAGGTAGTAGTTACTACCCAAGTGCTCCAAAATGTTATCGCTTTTCAGCACATGTGTTGATCCTCTCATTAATCGAAGGAAAACACTTCTCCTTTTTATTTTATCCTTATGTATGGCTTTGTCTTTAGCGTTTCGATAAAGCCGTTTGATCACACCGATTGGTTTATAATGGGGAATGAGAAAATGGAGTCCTTCCGAGGGGGGTCCAGGTCCACTCTTTATGTTTCTTCCTCTTTGGCTATCGAACGGGTACGTAACCATGGAATGACGTGCAGTACTTCCTTCAGTGATTGGTCTTTCTCCAATTGGAATGCCCCTCATAGTGCGTCCCCTCCGTATGATCACCTTACATTTATTTGTCACCTTATTTAACGGGTCATAGGGAAGCTCTTCATTTTTTTTCACCCTGGCGGAGCTCGATCTGTACTCCCTGTGTGCATCCTTTGGGAGTTGTCCTTTCTTGCGAAGCCTGCGCTGACATAAGGCAACCTCGTTGGAAAGACTAGCCAACCGGAACGCACCCATATCCATGTTGAGGGCACCTCCATTCTTCTGTGCATTCGTATGTAAATAATTTTTACCGCCCAAGATAAGATGACGGAAGGGGGAGGTATTATCTACCTTTCCCTCATGGTGACAATTTCCGTTGTGCCAAGAGTTTGTGCACGACTGTAGGATACTGCCCGTGTTGCTAAGGAGGTGTCTTTCCTTTTCCCCTTCCTTCTTGTTTCCGTTGACTACATACAATCCGTAGTAATACAGATCGAAGGAGTTTCTATTCATGTCCTCACTTTTGCGTTTTTTTTTCTATCTGTTCAGGCAGAATTGGACTCGTTCTTCTCTCCATATTGCACACACAATTTATTTTTTTTTTTTTTTAAAATATGCATATTGGGTATGGTCGTACCCCCCAGTTTATCCCTTCTGGTGTAGTTGCTCTCTTCCTCCTTGGCTCTTCTCCTCTTCGGTGGGACACACGAACTGCTAGCGAGAGGTAGTTGCACCCCATTTGCCGTGTGGGGACAGCAGTCTTGGTCCCTTCAAAAGGGGAAGCAACTTTTCTAACCGCGCGCATTTCCCACAATTCGCACGCTTTGCACACCTCGATCGCTCTTGCCATTCCCCCCTGGTGTGGGTCCCTCCCACGACCAGACAGCGACATGGTGACTACCCCCCCCTACTCTTCCGAGACCCCGACAGACGTTCATTCACCTCCAGCCAGCACTCACGTATGCTAACAATATTTGGGTGGTTCTTCAGTTTGTTAAGACATTCTACTTCGCGCAAGTTTAACTTAATTTTTTTTTCGTAGTTAAACAGGTTGGCAGAAAATTTGACGTTCTTCAGGGCATAAAATTTTTCTCCTCCCTCTCCAGGCTGCCTCTCCCCCGACTGTCCATTTTCCTTCTTCCTGATTTTGTACACACAGGAGAAACCCCCAACAGCGATGAGGTAAATAAAAATAAACCTTTCCTTCAGCTTTTTGTTAATATGGTTGAAGTCTTCGTTTCTTATTTGCTTCCTACTGTCCATTGCGCTGTGCAGAGTTAGCTACTTAGAGGTGATATGGCACAGATGATGCAGTTCGGCTGATTACATCCGTCTTGGAAATAGCGTCTGCCGTATAACCTACTCGACTGCCCACTCGGTACAGCTAAGAGGAATACGGGACGCTCTATCGATGGAAGCATCCACGTTGCAAGGTGACACTCGTACGGATGTAGAAACGGAGAAAAAAAAAATATGCCACGTCTACACAGAACAAGCGTAACAACCAGGTGATTAATTCAGTTGTCTATGTTACCTCCTCTCCGTTTGGAGTGTCACACATGTGGTTGGATTAAACTCTCATTTGTGATGATCATGTGCAATAAAGCTGTCTGCCCAAGGGGGTGGGGCGATAGAGAGACCACATACGTACTGCTCCGTCAGTAACACGTTGTAGGTTAACCAGGGCGGCTTCTCCAAAAATGACCTCCGTTTGGATGGTGCCTTCTTGGTGCACTGCCCAGGGTGAGGAAACCCACCGCAGCGGGTAAAGTAACAGATCGGTGATACGGTCAAAATGGAGGAGCTCCAAAAAGTGACACCTTTGGGGCAGCCTGGCTGGGTTGTGCCCCCAGACACCATGCAATTTAAAAAAAAAAAAAAAATAATAAAAAAATAAAAAAAAAATAAATAAATTAATTAATTAATTAGTTAATTCACAGGGAACTACCCTCAAAAATGCTGGTTCTACGACGGAGTGATAATTTGTAGCTCTTCCCCCGCTAAACGATGAGACGGAGGGGAAGCGCAGAAGCAGATTCTTTATGTACACATAAAAAGAGTTCAGATTTGGGGAGAAAAAACAGTACAAGTGGGTGTAAGTAACCATGGTCGTGATATAGTAAGGAAAAAAAAATTCTCCCACTGGTTAGTGGAGAAGGGGTCTCGATGTGTGGGTCATGCGAAGGAGAGTAGTTTCAAACACAACATAATGGACAGCGGCAAAATTTTCGGAGGTCAACTCCAGCGCGGAGAGAAAAAGGAAGAATGGGTTAAAAAAAAATAAAATAAAATAATTAACGAAATGGATTTTTTTTTTTCTGATCTGCTGCAGTGAAAATGTTCCGGGAAAGACACAGTTGTTCATTTCTCGCTTGGGTCTCTGCCGTGGTGCTACTTTCTCCCTTTTCGATTTATTCTTTTTCCACAGTCAGTCAGCGCCACCCTGGCCGCAGTTGCGCACATCACAGATGGGCAATCATTTGGCGTTCTCCTTACGATGGGGCGGAAAACAAAAGTAAGAAAGAAAGGAAGAAAGAAAGGTAAGAAAAAAAGGAAGAAAGAAAGGTAAGAAAAAAAGTAAGAGAAAAAAAATAAAAACGCTGCGGTAACTCCCCCATCAACGATGGTACAGCTGGATTGGTGAGCAAAATTAATAACTAACGTGGTGAAGAACTGCCAGCCTGTCGAATACGAACAACTGCTTGCCTACTCTCAGCTCGGCATGCAGTCCAATCATCACTCGCCAAAGAAAGGAGAAACGAAGTGGACAGTGTAGAGAAGGACCACCAGCGAGACTGGCACGCGGGAACTCCTCCTTTTATCATTACTTATCGGCGTGTCTTACATCATTTGGAGGAGTTACGGCCGGGGAAAAAAAAAAAAAAGAAGCAAAACGGGAAACCAGTTGAGCGGGTAGGGAGCCAATCTGACTGACATGCAAAGAACTCGCGTCTGCGGAGTTTCCTTCCCTCTTTGCGTGAAAGTTGGAGAAAATACAAAAATCAAAGTAGGTAAACGGGGAAGGAGCAAACGTGTGCATGTGTATGTTTTCTTGTCCTGTCCCCCTCCCCCCTATGAAGAGACACGTGCAGGGGGACAGACGCGATCTGCACATTGACATCACGACATAGGGTATACTGACACAGGTGATGAGCCGCACATATAACTCAACTCCTGCATGTGTTCAGTTACCCCTTTTATAGTCACTCCACTCCTTGAGTTTTACTTAGACCCATCAGTTTCGACGCCTCTTCTATGTGAAGCTTCGGAGATGCTAAAATAAAAGGGTCTTTCATATGCACATGTGTACAGGGGAAATGCAAAAATGAAGATTCGCAGATACACATGTGGGTCACCCCGCTTTGGTTAACTCCCTCCCGCTGGCTATCCCCACTAGGCAGTGATCAACCAGCAGAAGGTGGGGACACAAACAATACACAAATCACGGTTTTTATTCGGAGCTGCTCCTGCGGGTGCAATAGGGAGTATTGGAGAAAGCACTCCTCCCTTCGACGCTCACTCGTGGGGCATCGAACCTAAGTGAGCCGCCACTCCTCCTCAGAAGGGACATCCCCTGGTGGGGAACGGAATAAACATTTAGCACAAAGGGGATGAGGCTAAAAAAACGAAAGGGAGCAAGCGTGTCGGCTAAATGTAGAAGAAGGGGCAACTGTGTTGGGGGGGAAACAGCCGGCGGTGCGCAGCTGTGGGAGGATGAAACGATGAAGCGGTGAAACGATGAAGCGATGAAGCGATAAAATGAAGAAATGCTGAAATGAGAAAGCGATGAAATGAGAAAATAAGGGGCGGTGAAAGGTGAAGATACAAAAACGGTAACATAGCAAAGGTGGGAAAGAAAATTGGGAAAGCAACGTGGGAAAGCAGCGTGGGAAAGCAGCGTGGGAAAGCAGCGTGGGAACATGGAAAAAAGGGGAAGGTCGAAGAGCAACATGAAGGGGCAACTGCGACGCAGCAAAATTGGGAAACGCGAGAAGCTTGAACAGCCTGGCGGCAGAAAGGACACTTAAGTGGGCACAGTTAAAAGAGGCCATTAAGCTTGTCCCCCTTGCTAGTCAGGTGACCTCCCACCGCAGGGGTGCATGCCGTCAGACAACGCAGATCGTTACATGCCATTTTTGCAGCCTATCGTCGCCTCGCAAGTGGGGAAGTAGGGAAGTGGCAAACAGGAAAGAAAGCGTATGCATTTTTATGTACATGTGTAAATTTTTTTTTTTTTTTTTTTTGTTTTTGTGTGTACCTCCTGCGGCCTCTCTCGCTGCTGCCGAGGCTATTTTTGCTGCCACTAAGACGGCCTGTGCTTGCTCTACATCCGCGATTTTTTAACTCGCGCATTTGTACGTTTGTGCGTTTGTGCGTTTGTGCTTTTGTGCGTTCGTACGTTCGTACGTTCATACATTCATACGTCCATACGTTTGTGCTTTGTGCGTTTGTGCGCTTCCTCACTTGCGCGTTCGTCCTTCCCTCCGATTCCGCGCTGCTACATGCTACATGCTGCATGTCCGCGCGGCATACGCGCATGCAAAAAAAAAATAAATACATGTCACAACTACAACGCTGGGGGGGTGAAAAAAAAAAAAGTGGGCCATTAAGCTATGTGCACAATTGAATAGCCGCCAAGCGGGGCCAAGGCTGCGCCGCAGATGTGCCTTCTCTAATGCGCATGTGCATGCAGCAAATGGCCGAGGCGAACGGGATGAAGCAAATGTTGTCACAAGTTTTAGGCGGCGTGGGGGGGATAGGCACATGCGCCAACCGCCATCTGCCAGCCGTCAACCGTCAACTGCATTTAAAAAAAAAAACAGCAACGGGGTGAGCAAAGGGAACAGAGAAAATGCCCCCCTCCTTATATGCCACACCGCTGCAAAAATCTTTTTTTTTTATCCCCCCTTGTGTGAAGTCCTTCAAGGGGGATGCTTACCCAAAGAGTGGCCCCCTTGTGGAGATGTCCTCATGAGGAGGTGGCTGGACGAGCGGCAAGCGGCGAGAGGCGAGCGGATGACCGCCTATCCACGTGACCGCCTATCCACGTAACCGCCTATCCACGTAACCGCCTATCCACATGACCGCCTATCCACGTAACCGCCTATCCACATGACCGCCTATCCACGTAACCGCCTATCCACATGACCGCCTATCCACGTGACCGCCCATCCACGTGACCGCCTATCCACATGCAAGGCAATCCGCGCTGCACCCCAGATGGGCGACTGGCCAAGTCTCTGCATTCACCAGGTGCGAGTGACATTTGTGCCTCACCTCACCAGGGCTTCAAACAGGCAGAAAAAAAAAATAATAAAATAAAGTAAACGAAAGCGGACAAAAGCAAAATGCAGCAAACGAAAGCGAACGAAAGCCAAAAGACGCAAAGTGAAGCAAAACAAAATACAGTGCCACAAAATAACGCATGGGCCGTAGGACTACATTCCTTCCCCCTCGAGCGGAAAAATCAGCGACGGGTGAATATGGACTGCCACCTGTAATAGTCACCACTTGGGTCATTTCCCGCCTAACGTTTGCAACCCTCCTGTTCGTTGAAGTGTGCAGTTCGCCAGTTTGCTATTTTCAGTTTGCTACTTTCAGTTTTCCCGTCTGTTGGCCGCTTCGCCACGAACAAATGGGTGTCCGTGCCCAAGTAGGTTTACGTCCCACGCGGATGCATGGACTCTGACCCCCACAGACAGCCCCTTTCCCCCAGTGAGCACAAAACCGATGCATAATTCCACATGGGGACACAGCCCATTGATCATTATTCGTCGTACCCACGAGGGATATTACACATGATCGATGCGTACAGCGGATGAAGATTTCTTTTCTCCTCCTTTTCTTTTCCTATCTTTTTTTCGTTTCTCTCCTTTTCTCTCCTTTTCTTTTCTTTTCTTTTCTTTTCTTTCCTTTTCTTTCCTTTTCTTTCCTTTTCTCGCCCTTTTCTGTTCACTTCATTTTTTCACTTTTGGGGAAGGACCCAAAGGAGAGGAACATGACACACGAGAGGATAGAGATTGCCCTCGTGAAGGTATTAACTTTCACATGTGTAAAATGGGAAGGAGAAAAGCCCATCACTGTCATTCAGGGTTAGCTTGGTTTGATTGGGGAGCTTCACCATTAAAGCGTTGTGGGGGGAGCGTAGCAGAATGCGCAGAGGTTATATACTACCTCCCTACTTGGCCCAACCCCCCAAAAGTAACCCCCCTTACGTTGAGGGGAGCTCATCAACTGTTCACCACACATCGGTACTTCACTTGGCCGCTTCACTTGGCCGCTTCACTTGGCCGCTTCACTTGGCCGCTTCACTTGGCCGCTTCACTCGGCCGCTTAACTTCGCTACTTCACCTCGCCGCTTCACTTCCCTGTTGCGTTATGGCTAAATGTGAGGTGAGTTTGCGCGAAGGAACCCCCCACAAGGCAACGCCAACTCTTCAAAACAGTGTAGAAGCAGTGGCGAGGCGATCACACCCTTCGGAACACGTGCCAGTTTAACCACTTAAGAAAGAGCGCCCGGCACCGCCGGGGGGAAAGCAAAAAGAAACCAAAAAAGAAAGAAGCAAACAATTTATATGTTTTATTTTATTTTATTTTATTTTTTCCCAATTAAATGTGCAAAGTTGACACGGGCGGTCTCATGCATCTACGTAGAAGAAGATGGTCGTTCCTATTCTTCCTTGTCCACATGCATGCGCAATCGAATATTGCCTTTATTTGTACTATCTCTCTCTGTCTCTCTTTTTTATGAGGGGTCCATTTTGTGCAACGCACAACGATCTTCGTTTGCATGTGCATGTAACATATGTCACATACTCTTTCTGCATGCGCATGTGAGTTTCTCTTTTTTTTTTTTTTTTTTTTGGGGACAGAGCGAGACGATTCGAAAAGAGGATTGCAGTACCAGTGCAGAGGGGACACATAAAGATGCGGCCGAGGGAGTTTTGCCACTTCATAGTCCTTTCCTAACGAGCCATCAAATGCGTGCGGGGAACTGCACAGAATGGGGGGGAGGGGTTACCAACATAAGCGCATACGTACATATGTAAAAATCTAGGCAACGGATTTTTTTTCTTTTTTTTTTTTTTTCCCCTTCCCCCCCTTGCCTCGTATAATAATAACTACGCTGAGCGATGTAGGAAGGTACAGTTACTATACTATGAACATAGGTACTCGTCGTGGTGATGCTTCCACGGGTGGAAGTCATCCGGTGAGAGGTACAAACAAATTATGAGGCACATAAAGTAAATTAAAAATTACACGTTTGTTACGGGTTGGTTACCCCTCTCGTAGTTACGACACGGCTGGGGGGGGTAAATTGCCGGTGGTTCCGTTCCGCGGGGAATTCATTCCAACCTGGTTTTCCTACTTCATTGGGGGAAAGGGGGGGGGGTTATTCCCAGGTGGAGAGTTCCGTTGGGTCCAGGTAGTACCTCTCTCTTCTTTTTCTCCCTCTCCCTCTCGCTTCCGCCCCGTCGCGCTATATACACTCGGGGCGGCGGACTGCCAGCTGCGAGCGGCATGTACACTTTTGTACACGTTCATACGCGGCCACGCCCATATACTCGTATGAACGTATTTGCTCCCCCCCTCCCCCAGCACATGTGCGAAGTGCACTCTTCTACTCGCTTCTGCTCTCCGGGCGAAACCCACCCCACCGCGTAAAAAACTTTGCTTAGTTGTGGAATCAGTGCTTTAACTTCCTTCCACCCTCTGCAGTTTTTTTTTTTTTTTTTTTTTTTCACATAAAAAAAAAATATTTGTACTATGTAAATTACGTAAATGATAGAAAAAGAAAAAAACAAAAAAAATTCCCCATTTAGTGATTCCTTCCTTCTTTTTCTTTTTCTTCTTCCTTTTCTTCTTCTTTTTTATTTCTTTAATTTTTTTTTTTTATTTTTTTTTTCTTCACCATTTTACGCCTTGCAAATGTTAACCTATACGTGATGACGAGAGTACGTGCGAAGCGAATGTACTTGTATGTATATGTTACGAGCGCGACTACGTGATTTTACGCCGCTTTGAAGTTTCGCCGTTACGCCACTTCGCAGTTACGCCGTTTCGCCGTTACGCCGCTTCTCAGTTACGCTGCTTCACCGTTCTGTGTTGATGAGATTTTTTTTTTCCCCGCGTAACGAGCGAGATTGTCATCGCCGGAGTGTTCCCGCACGTTAGAGGAAGCATCGTTTTACACGAAAGCGCGGCGCATTGCGCGAGCACAAGTGTATGTATATCTGAACGTTTACAGTTATACGTACAATTTATATGCCCATTTTTTGTGCCCATTTTTTGTGCACATGTTCGCGCCCATTTTCGCGCCCATTTTTATGTATATTTACATGCACGAGCGAGCGGCTCTCTCCTCTCGCGCTGTGGACTCTCTCCCGCCTGAATGCCGCTGCACATGACGGAGAGGCAGAACGCGTTACTGCGCCGTGGGCGTCAAAAGGAGCAACTTAGTTTTTGTTGTCATTTGTGATATTATTTGTTTGCCGCCCCTTTTCCATTTTAACCTTTTTTCCCGCCGCTCATCCTCTGCCGTTCATCTCCTGCCGATCTTCCGACACATCCACCCGTTGCGAGTTTAGTCTACCTCCCCCCGAGTTTGTGCATCCACACATGTCCTCATATATTCGCACGTAAAATGCTTTTTGCGCGAAGAACCTTTCTGCTTTAATTTCCGTTTCGCCTAAGTAGGGGCGACAAGTGGCATGCCCACCGGCAGTGCGAGCACGTAGGAACGCGCGTAGGTCCACACGTAGGCTCACGCGTGGGCCCACACGTAGGCACACGTGCAGACACACCTGTAGACGCACCTGTAGACGCACCTGTAGACGCACGTGTGTGCCACTTGCAGATGCCCCTTTGCACGCACGCCCCTTTTGTTTTCCCCAGTTTGTTACGGCACCATCCGTAAGACAGACAAATCTGTTGCCACGAGAGGAGCTCTGCTTTTGTCTCACTTGTGCCGTGGCGGCGTTATGAACGCACTCCACTGAGGGATCCGTTTCTCCTGTCACTGTTGAGCTTACCCGTGTGACAACCCCTTGTGAGCTCATCCCCCCCCACACACACGCATGCATACACTAACCTTCCGCCTGACCTTCTATCTGATTTTCCTCGCCAACCATGTGTAAACCGCGGGAGTGGTAACAGCGCCTTCCCCCCACCCCACCCCCTTTTATTGTTTTTCATGATACACATTTTTCTGTGTGTACTTTGTTCCTCTCCGCCCAGCTTTCTACACACCTGCGTAGCGACGCTTGTACGGCCGTATGCACGCCTGCACAGACGTACAGGGCGAGCAAGCACGTGTGTGCAGCGCGGGGGGTAAGAAGGGGGACTCATCGGCCAAGTGACCCGAGTTCCCATTTGCCCCGTTCGCGCGTCTCCCCCGGGAGGAAAAAAGCATGCTCAACTGTAAACCTAAACACAGATATATATACTCCACTCTTTTATGTACACGGAGGCGTTCATGTGATCCCACGGACGTATACTCCAACTGGGCACACCTGCTTCTGCTACTCCTCGCGGCTGTCACCGTGGCTGGCCGCGCCTGCCCCTGCGACTAGCTCCGCGAGTTTGCCCGCACGGGGGGTTTACTCCGAGGGGGCGTCTACTCAAAGGGGCGTTCACTCTCAGGGGGAGTCTACTTTAAGGGGGCGTTCACTCTCAAGGGGCTTCTACTCTAAGGGGGCGTCTACTCTAAGGGGGCTTCTACTCTCACGGGCTGCTACCCCCACCGCACCCCTGCCGCTTCACCGCTTTACCGCCTCACCGCCTCACCGCTCCACCGCTCTGCCCCCGCCAAGATGGTGTTCTCGAAGATCGCGAAAACGCTGAAGGACCTGAAGCAGACGTCGCTGGATTCCTTTTCGAATTTGCTGTACGACTACGCCGGGTTTGTATACGAACGACCATGTAAAATCATCGCAGTCAGTCTAATAGGATGCCTTCTCCTAAGCATGGGATTCCTTTACAGAGAACATGAAAAGGATATATACAAACTCTACTCCATTTCGAATTCATACGCATGTGAAACGAATGAAACAATAAATGATTTTTTTTACAAAAGCCGAAAGGCCTTCATCCTGGTGGAGTCAAATTGCAACTTATTGCAACCACACATATTGAAAGAATTAAAGCAGTTCGAAGATGGGACGAAAGAAATTCAAGTAGATCTAACTGAGATTAATGAATGTAAAAAAGATACCGAGCAACCAGCTGTTCAAACAGACGCATCGAAGGAGGTATATCACATGCTTTTGAAAAATCAAGATGTAGATGCTAACTTAGATTGGAAACCAAATTTCAAAAGATTTAATTTCAATTTTGCGCTGAATAAGCTTATCGGATTGAAGAACAAATTAACAGAGTCTAAGAGTGATGATACAAAAAAAGGTAAAGCAAAGAAGGGGAATAAGAAGGAGAAAAATAAAGACAAAAAAAAGGGAAAGGAGTCAAAGGAGGGAACAGGAAAAAATAATCGTAGTGAAGATGCAGATGATGAGGAGGAGGATGACGATGATGATGATGATGAGGATGACGATGAGGAGGAGGATGATCATACGAAAGAAGGAGAAAATGAAACGAGTAAGAATAATCACAATGGAGAGGAAAATCAAGACTTTGAAGATAATAACTATGATGAGGATATCGATAGAGACTCACTCAACAACGGGGGAGGAAATAAAAGAGAGGGACTCCAAAACAAATTTAACAACATGGTGGTTAAGAGGATGAAATGGGTCACAAGAAAAATTACACATATGTTAAAGGGAAAGACAAACGGAAATACATCACAGGAGAGACAAATGCCAAAGGTGAAACTCTCCGATTTTAAAGAAGACGCTTTTTACCCACCGTATTATATCCCTCCTATGCTGTTGAAAGATGATAGGTGTTTACTCCAAAATGTATTTAAGGATAAAAACGTGAATGTAAATTTGAGAGATTCAAGTGATGCCTTGAAAAAGCAAATCACTTTCTCGTTAGAAGATATTTGCGAGAAAAAATATAACGATTGTAATTTGAGTTCCATTTTTCTCTACTATGAGAATGGGAATGCCAAATATGAAAATCCGATAAAAGTAGACAATCTGGACTTCTACGTCAATAGGAAGACCTTCAAAGAAATGATGCTAAAGGGTATTCTTGGGAATATGCAATACAAGGAGAGTCCATTCAGCTATACCATCACCTCGGCCAATGCTCTCATGACTGTGATCCCACTTAGGAACTCATACATGCATGAGCCATATGTATTAGCATACGAAAAAAAGCTTATCGATTATGTCCGTTTTTATAACATGGATGAAATTATACAAGATGAAGAAACCCATGATGGGAATGAACCTTACATAAAATTTCATGTCTTTACAGAGAGGAGCTTAGAAGACGAAGTAGATCGAATTTCCAAAATTGACAATTTGACTAGATTGCTTTTTATCATTGGGGTGTGTCTCATCTTTATGTATGCTCTGTTCAATAATGTCACGTCCGTTTTGTATAGAAGTAAACCTCTCTGTGCTGTTATGGGTATTTTATGTGGTTTCTTGGGTTACCTTGCTGGTTCAGGCTTTTTATTTTTCCTCGGGGTGAAATCCGTCCCTCCAGCAGAAACGGTGCCTTTCCTTGTCATCGGGGTTGGTGTAGATGACGTGTTTGTTATCCTAAATTCGTATTCTCTTCTTTTCATGATTAAAGATAATAAAAAGAGGATACAGCTTTGTCTAAAGGATAGTGCCTTGGCCATCACAGTTACTACGTTGACGAACATTATTGCCTTTCTGATTAGCTCCGTTTCTCCCTTCTACTCCATATGTAGTTTTTCTCTCTTCACCGCCAGCTCCCTCTTCTTTGGATACCTCATGGTGTTGACTCTCCTCCTGAGCTTCCTCTGCATTGAGGGAAAATTGGAAAATAAAAAGAGAAACATATTCTCCGGTACTGCTCTCCTCTTTTGCTCCTTCTTCCGGAGGGGCAAAAACAACAGGGGGAGAGGTGTTACTCCGAGTGGTTCCAGTGCTGCTTTGCCCAATGCATCCGCTGCTCAAAGTGGTACTAGTGCAGCTGCTCCTAGAGGGGACACCGCCACTTCCCACGGTCAGAATAATCTCTCTCTCGAAATGGCTCAAAATGAAGACGATTATAAGAAGACACCAGTTGAGTATGAAAGTATCTCCATTTATGAGTGGATCCATAATCTTTACCTTTTTGAAGAGTCCTTCAATAAGAAGAAAAAAAATGCTACCGTGTATTCATCAAATGAGATTAGCAGCAAAGGGTATAACAACGAAAATGGAATACAGCCTTGTGTTGCTCCACATGATGGACTCACCTTGGAAAATATCTGCTTGGACAAGAAAGATATGAAGAAACGGAAAGGTGGAACTGCCGTGGATGAGGCATTGGGGGAAAGCAGGAATGATCCAATGGCGCTTAACTACTACTCCGCAACAGGAGTGGTAGGAGTCACCCCCATAGTAGAGGATGAGGAACAACCATCATCTTCATCCCCCCCAATGAGACCAGACGTTCTCGAAGTAGAAGGAGGAGAAAAAAAAATAACCATTGTGAATGATATATTTGCAGGTCCAAGTACCACTCCAAATGGTAACGACTTGGATGATAACGGTGTGGATAGTGGCGTTATAGGAGGTGGGACCACCGGACGTATGGGGTTCCCTCGAGAAAGGAAGAACCTACTGCAGGAGCGCGACAAAGGTCTCATGCGTGTCGATCACGGGGAGCACCTCCACTATAACAACTCGACAGAGATGGCAACGAAAGATACGCTACTCTTGAGTAACCTGCACGATACAGACAAGAAAAATATTTACCTATTGAGCTCCCACGATAATGCTCTGTTTTACAAGTATATCTACGAAGAGCCAAAAGGAAATATAGGAAAATATTTTCGATCTTTGGTGAAAAATTATTACGTCCCTTTCCTCTCCTCCTCTGTCGGGAAATCCATCGTGTATGTCGTTTTTACTTGCATCCTCATGCTCTCCATTTATGGTTGCACATTGATGAAGAAGGGAATTAAGTATGATAAGGCTTTCCCTGTAGATTCCTACGTAAGGCTTTTCTCCGAAGCGAAAACGAAGTACTTCCCTCACTATGGAGATATGATAGAGGTGTACTACTTTGACAAGGATTTTATTAAGAAGTACAGGAAGCTGAACAATGAGGTGGATGTGGTATCCTCATCTCTTCTCTACTCAGATAGGACAGATCGAGAAATGATGAAAAATCCAAAACTGAACAAGCATATCCATTGGGAGATGAAAGATCTGCAAGATGAATTGCTTGAAATGCATGACCAATTAGAAGAACAAGATTTCGTATCAGGGGTAGCTAATGGATTTACTCTCTTCCTCAACAGTAATGGAAAAAAATTAAAAAAGGAAACCCCAGACGAATTTTATGATACGTTTGTTGATTGGATTAAGTATGACTTTATGGGGAACCTCTTTAAAAACGATTTCATTTTCTTAAATAAAAAGCTAGTCGCTTGGAGGTACTTTTATTTCCAGAACAATGTAGATGATTCTGAAATATCATCGAGGTGGTTAAAGACTTGCAAGAAAATTAACAAGCTGGAGGATCATAATGTACAGATGCAGTGCTTCCACATCAGCTCCATTTTCAACGAGACGGATGAAGCCATCATCGAGGTTACTCTTATCAACCTTGGCATCACTATCATTACCATCCTCATCGTCACAGCTTACATCATCAAGGGGTTCAACTCCTGCCTCATTATTGCTCTCATTATTTTCCTCATCGACCTCTGCATCTTTGGCTTCATGTGTCTCTGCGGCATCACCGTCAACATCATTTCGATGGTCATCCTGGTCCTCTCCGTCGGTTAGTTCAGATGGGGGCGCTTTGCGGTGGATGGCGGCGAGTGGGCCATCACACGTCTGCCCCCTCCCCATCGCACCTCTCCACATCGCACCCCTCCACATCACACCCCTCCACATCGCACCCCTCCACATCGCACATCTGCCTCCCCCCCCATCGCACTTCTCACCCCCCTGCAGGCTTCTCCATCGACCACACCTCCCACATCGTCCAGGCCTTCACCCACAGCATGGGAAGAACACGGGACGAGAAGTAAGTTCCCGGGGGACCCACCGCGCCGTGCATATGCATATATATATACATAAATATATGTGTACAGAGAGCGAACGCCGCGACAAACGCCGCGCCCCCACGGTGCACCGCTTTACACCGCACCGCTCCATGCCCCTATGTGTGCCACCACCACCCCCTGCAGGATGAAGGAAAGTCTGCACCTCATGATAGGGCCCGTCCTGCACAGTGGACTCTCCACCTGGTTTGTGATAAGTACCCTGTTTTTTTCGAACAAGGATTTCACCGTCATTTTCTTCCAAACGCTGACTCTGGTAAGGCGCACCGGGGGGCTTACATTTGTCCGTAGTCGCGACTGAGCGGTCACATCTGCGTGTCGCACGGATGGTGTCACAAGGACCGCGTCGCACACCGCCCACAGCACATGGCCTCCTCACATGGTCGCCCCACATGACCGCCCCACATGGCAATCACTTCTCCCTCTCCCCCCCGCAGGTCCTCTTTTTTTCCGTGGCCTTCTCCTCCATGTTTTTGCCAGTACTGCTCTCGAGCTTTGGCCCGTTGTAACCCTTTTGAGTTAGAAAAAAAAAAAAGGCATATGGGCACGTCACCGTTTGTGGGGCTTCCCCCAGGACGACTGTCCTTTCATCCGTTACTTCCGCTACTTCACTTGTTTACCTCCGCTACTTTACTTGTTTACCTCCGCCGCTTCACCTGTTTACCTCCGCCGCTTCACCTGTTTACCTCCGCCGCTTCACCTGTTTACCTCCGCCGCTTCACCTGGTTACTTCCGCCACTTCACCTGTTTACCTCCGCTGCCCGTTCATGTGAAGAATTAATGAATCCCCCCATGTTAGTTTTTATTTTCCTTTTTTAATTCAAATTTTGAAAGCTGCCCGAGTTTCTTGCCGCGTGTGTGTGCGCGCGAGTCGAGCAGTTCCCACCGATTTAGCCGTCACCGCGCACCACCCCTGTATGTACTGCCCACACTTATGCGCTTCTGCACATGTGTGTGGATTTATGTGTCCGCCGCGTCCCTCCTGATCACGTTCGCGTTCGCGTTCGCCTTCTCCCACTCCTCTTTCGCGTTCGCCTTCTCCCACTCCTCTTTCGCGTTCTCTTTCTCCCTCTCCTCTTTCGCTTTTTCTCCTTCTCTTTTTTTTTTGCAATTCCGTTTGGTATGTGCTTGCCCACACAGGTTCGCACATACGTGTGTCTACACATGTGGGTGCTTCCCCACAGACGTAGGTGCATAAGTGTGCCTCCCCCTCCTCCTTACCTTACCTCCATCAATCGCATGTATTACGCTTTTCTACATGCGTGCTACCAAAAGAGGTTGACAAAACTTTTTAATTTATTTTATTTTTTTTTTTTAAAGTTATTTTTATTTAGTGTTTTTATAATAGTATTATTTTAAAAACATGCCTTTTTTAAATTTTGGAGAAAAGGAAAAAAAAAAAAAAAAAAAAAAAAAAAGAACATACACAATGCACATGCACATTTCATGGTTTTTTTTTTTTCCTCTTTAATGGATAAGCAGTTGTTAGAGAGGCTGCTCATGTTGGGAGCATCTCCCTGCAACGCACATGTGGAGTGATTTTCCGTTACGCGGGGTGCACTTTTTTGGTGTAGCGGGGGAGAGCGACTAAGTTTGGCTGACACCACGAAGGCACGAAGCCACGACGGCACGACGCCGCTGAAACCACTGACGCCGCGACTCCGCTGACACCGCTGACACCACTGACACCACTTCTTCCTCCGAAGCGCGTCAGACGTACGCAGCGTGCTCGTCCTCCCAGATAAAAATTTTGGGGTCCCTTTTGCAGAAGGCCCGAACGGCCATGGCCAGGTTATCCGTATCTTCCATCATCCGTCCCCGGCAGCCAAACTTCAAATGCTTAGGTATCTTTTCCTCCTCAGAGTATAACACCTTCTTCACATCACCAACGGTTAGTCCGTCATCGAGATAAAGCTTCGTTCCATTTTTCCATTTCTTCGTTGTCAGTTTATTGTAGTTGTGAAAAAATTTGGCATAAAGATAGTCCATAAGACTGGCGCTGTCACTCCAGTTGCCACTCCAGCTGTCCACCCCGTCAGTCTTGGATCCCTCCTCACTCATCGCATTTGGGTATAGCTTCTCCTCATTTATGTAGATGTAGTAACCCAACTTCGTGTCCGCCCTGTACCGAGTGGACCATATCACTCCGGGGAACAGAAAAAGCATGACATACTTGATGTGGCTCTGAGCGTAGTAAAAGGAGTGGTAAATCTTCTTTAGCCGGAAATTCACATCCCGGAAGAGGCTGTTCCATATGTACCTCCTGTACATGTCGGTCTTCGCGTGGGTCGTACTTGCCGGGGCGCAGTTCCCCCTCGGAAGTGCCAAAGGGGGGAAGTGAAAAAGTGCTGACGTGCAGGAAAAGCCGCTAACGGGAAAGCTCAAGGGGCGTTTTCTTCTCACGTCTCATGTGAATCACCAAATGAACTACACGAGCTCGCTTAAGTAGCCACTTCTTCCTCCTTTTGATGGGCCTTCGGGGCCGCTACTAAGTGGGGGAGTCCCTGCTGCTGCGCAACGGAATAGGTAACTCGAGAGGGGCCATTCGCTGCCGCTCCAGTTTGTCGCGCGCCAACCGATTGGGGGGGGGCCTTTGCCTTTCTATTTTTAGCTTTCCGCTCTGTGCCTTCCTATTTGTGCTTTTCGATTTCTATTTTTTGCTTCCCGCTCTGTGCCTTCCTATTTGTGTGTTTTTTTTTTCTTTTTGCTGACGATGCCCTTCGCGAGTCGTTTTGCATAACCCAGAAGGAGTGCCAGTTTCACGGGCATACCGCAGGCCGTCGCTTCATCATATGCACGCTCTTTTTAAGATCTTTCACCGATACTCGGTATAATGCAGAGGTGCCAATGGGGGGAAAGCCAAACGGGGAAGTGAAACCAACGTATGTTAAGGAGGCACTCTTTGCGGTGCTTCAACCGTTGTGTGAAGCGGCACTTGGAGTATTACCCCTGCCAGTGGAGGGAAGCATCGAAGTTCGAGGGAAAAAAAAAAAAAAAGCATACATACATGCGTACATAACACATATGCACATTTCATGTTTTTTTTTTTTTTTTTTTTTGCCTCCCCTTGTGCGTCATCCTCACCTGTGCTGAGTGCAAAGAGAGGGAGGCGACTACTCCCTACCTGACTGCGGCGTGTTCACCTTTGAATGGATGTCGCTTCAAAAAAAGGGGAGACACAAACATGCAAAGTGGCACGCGTAATCTCCTCCCCTTTCGGTACAAAAAGATTCAGTTGAGCAGCCCCCACGAGGAGGCAACCCAGCTGTACAAGAAAAGGCCCCCATGTGTGTGCAGTTTGCTTCACTCGTGTGCAGTTTGCTTCACTCGTGTGCAGTTTGCTTCACTCGTGTGCAGTTTGTTTCACTTTTGTGCAGCTTGCTCCATCTGATGTTGTAAGGAGAGTACAACACGTTTGTGTGAGTGCGATCAAGCGGGAAAAACGGCCCATTTGCCAAAAAAAAAAAAAAAAGGTAAACACGTTTAAAGAGCAAACAGGGCACACCTTATAGGGGCAAATAAAATCACGTCAGGAAGGGGGAGTCATCCCATTTTGCGTTTTTTATTTTATATATACATATATGTATATTTAATTGCATTCAAGGGGGGGTTATTACAACGAAAGGAAAAGCACGAACCGTCCACTGTTTCAGTGAACGGGGAGAAAGAAGGTCTCCTCTTTCCACGTCGGCTACGTCGTATCATGCGGCCAACAGGGGAGGAGGTTGCCACGAGTGGGAGAGCAGCTCAACCGGGAAAGGCCCCCCCCACTTGGTATGAACACCACATGGTACGGACACCACTCAAACGAGGAAAAACTCAGACACCAGGAGGAGATGATCTGAGGGGATCTTCCCATTGGGGAGTACTTCACCTTTTCTGTTTCATGGGGGGGAGGAGAAAATGGTTCAATGAGATGACCGTGCGGATGCGGACGGTACAGTGAGGTAACCGCGCAAATGCGGATGGCACACTATCCAGCGAGAGGGGGAAAGTCCACAAGGTGAACTGCTAAAAATATGCAAAGATATACAAATGAGCAGTGTGTCCTCACCCCAGGTCTCCAGGAACAGTCTCGGCCGACAGGGGGATAAGCCCTTTAAAAAAAATAAAATCTATACACCCTGAGAACGTGTCCGTTTTGTTCGTGAATGCGGGTTCGGCTCCATTAACCTGTCGGATAAAAAAACGGAAGGAATGTCACCACGATGGTTGGAAATGAATTAACATTTTTTGTTCTTTTCTAACGTGGTTACTACTTCTTAGGGGGTTACCTCCTTAAAGGTACTTTGGAACGGATCTACGCGGAGGTCTGGGTACTTTAGGAAGGCTTCGTCTTTCCGAAGTTGCGCCTGCGGGGTGTGTGTGTGTGTAGGGGGGAGAAGGTTCCATGGAAAATAATGACTGCATGTGGGTAGCACACGGGGAGCATGTGAATATATCACCGGTATGATGCCCATGTGGGGTTGCTACGTCCGGGGGGGCTTTACCGGATGGTGGGGGTGCTTCTTGGACAGTCTTCCCGTGGTTATAAGCCTGCAGTTTTGGGGGGGGGAGGTGCGAATTGGTTATGCCGTCATCCCGGGTTGCCATTAGGATTTTATTTCATTTTATTATATTATATTTTGTTATATTTTTTTTTTTTTGGGTGTGGGTCCATTACTCGTACACTCCGCTGAGTTGGCCGTCCTCGGGGGGTCCTTGGCTATTCTGAGGAGAGGTTTGCACAGGGCAGTTTTATGAGCGGAGTTTGCACAGAGCAGTTTGCATAGCGCAGTTTGCTTAGCACAGATTGCATAACTCAGATTGCAGAGCCCCCTTTGCACCTCGCGGGGACGCGGGGGAGAACAACGCAACGCCTACCAAACGGGGAGTGGAGTTGAAATCCCCCACCAGCAGCAGAGGGACAAAGGGAAAACACTCCAAAGAGGAATGCACAAACTGGAACAGCTCCTTAACAATGAGGAACGTGTGGAACAACTTCACGTCGGGATATGCTGGGTTCCAATGAATGTGACAGTTACAAACGGCTAAAAAAATTTTTGTCTTTTCCAGGAGGTGTGTGTATGTGGGGTTGGAAAAAAAAGGTGAGAGTGGGATGCACACACAAGGGGTGGAGAAAGAAAAAGAAAAAAAAAACTACTCCATGTCTACATTTGGTTCACTCCTACTTGGGGAAGCTCCAGGAGAAGCATCGTGGCCATACTGTTCCTCATTCTGAGCTCCTTAATGAATGCGTCTTCGATCTGGTGACGGCAAAATAAAAGGAAGGATGGATGGAAGGAAGGGCGGAAGGATGGAAGGATGGAAGGGCGGAAGGATGGAAGGAAGCAGTTTCTCTGTTCTTTTGGCCACTACGAACCATACGTTTTCTCCTCCTTTTTTTTTTCTTCCCCATCGTGCACACTTACGTCACTTCCCCCATGGTGAGAGTAGTAACCCATCAGATGGGTGGACACCGCCTCGCTCAGGTTAAAATGCTTTTTCGCAACAAGGTTGAATTTTTTGCTAATGGGAGAAGCAAGAAGGAGAGAAAAATGGACAGACGCGACGGCTCCTTCAGAAGGTACGCTTCAATCAGCGTTGCTGAATTTAGCCGAGAGCTTCTACTAGCACACTACTTCTATCGCGCTTCTACTCACACACTTCTTCTAGCGCGCTTCTACTAGCACACTACTTCTAGCGCACTTCTACTCGCACACTTCTCCCCCCTCGAGGGAACATTACTCGAATAAGACGCAGCAGTTGTTGCTGTTGGGTATGAGGGTACTTTGCGGGGGTGCCACCAACGTCAAGTTGTGACGGGTACACTGTTTTTGCAGACTTGAGACCATCACTGGGGATACCTCCTTGGGGGGAAAGCAATTGCAGAGGGGGGTACATATACGATTCATTTGGGATAGGATCTCCATGGGGGGGCGGCTCATGTAGTGGAGCGGCTCATGTGTTGGAGCGGCTCATGTGGTGGAGCGGCCCATGTGGTGGAGCGGCCCATGTGGTGGAGCAGCCCATGTGGTGGAGCGGCTCATGTGGTGGAGCGGCCCATGTGGTGGAGCAGCCCATGTGGTGGAGCGGCCCATGTGGTGGAGCAGCCCATGTGGTGGAGCAGCCCATGTGGTGGAGCGGCCCATCGGGGGGCTTTCCCCACCTGTAGGCACATGACGTCGAAGCGGGTGCACGAAAACCTTTCGCTCAGAAACCTCAGTCGGGAACCACTCGTAAAACGCGAGGGAGTTATACTCTCTGTCGCTTCGCGAACGGAGTGCCAAACGTCATTATACATGTTCCACGAGCCGACTCTTATTTTAACCCCCATTTTGAGCAGTTAGCAGTTGGGCCTTGACACAGGGGACAGAGGCACTCCAGCAGGTGTATACCCCGCATTGTTATCCTTCAACGAGGTTTTATTGTTGGTGGGGGGTGGGAGTGTGTCGCATGAACAACAGATGGAGGGACGCAAAAAATTGTGGCAGCGGGTTGCCCACGTGTTAACATCACAGCGGGGTTCTCATATCGTTTTTTTTTTTTTTTTTTTATTTTTTATTTTTTCTGCCTCCCTGTAGTGTAGAGAAACCATTGGGGGGCGCTCCACAGCGTAGAACTAACAGCACTTAACCCCTCCACAGCGAAGCCCTAACACCACTTAACATCGGCGAGCTGCTCAACTTCGCCAGGGAGCTTCCCCCCTCCCCATGGGCGCCCATCCGACGCGCCTGCTCCGGCCTGTGCTGCATCGCGCCGCGGCTCGGCCAGCCCGCGCCCACACAAGAAGCTTCTCCCAAACTGCTAGCAGAGCAGAAAAAAGAAACTCCCCCCCCCAGAACGGTCGTATGAACGGAAATAAACAGGAACAACGCTACTCCCCCCCCCCGAACAGTCATACCAGCGGAAATAAACAGGAACAACGCTACTCTCCCCTCCCGAACAGCCATACCAGCGGAAATAAACAGGAACAAAGCTACTCCCCCCTCCGCTGGAGAAAAAACAGAAAAAGCAAAAGCAACACCTACCGTGCATCCATGTTCCATGAAGAAATAACAGACAAAAAAAATGTGAACGATAATGAACAGATACTAAGAATAATCCACAGAAGCTCAATCACCCAGTTTAGTGTAGAGGACTGCACTCTCTTCCTCAACTATATCATTCGAAATAAAAAGAACAAAAACACACACGACCAGGGGAAGAACGTATGTAGGTTGAAGCTCACATCATCCTTGTACAAAGAGGCTATCACCAAGGTTATAAGATCTGTGCTTACCCATGAGCAAAAATATTTTTGCTTTTTTTTCCAAAAATTTGTTGAGTTAAGGGATTTAAATGCGATAGAGAGGATGCTCATGCACATGCACACGAATCAGTTGTTCCGGTCCTTCACCTTCTACAGCTTGACCGAAATTTTTTATAACCTAGCTATCCTCAATTTTGAAAGGGAGAGGAGCGAAGAGGTGTTGAAGACCGTCCTCGATTATCTCCTCTCCATAGTCATCCGCACAAATGGGCACTTAAGACATCTAGAGAAAAAGCTTATTAACCATGCCACTGTGCAGGGCGCAGGTGGTAAGGCTGTGTATATAGAGAGCTTTGCCAAGAGGGGCCGTCATCACGAAGGGATTTTTTATCCCGGGGAGATGAAAGCAAAGAGGAAAAAAACAACTAGCTTAGCGGTGAGCAATGGAGATGGTCAGTACAGCAACCAGTTCGACGTGAATTCCCTCTCCAATGTCATGCTGTACAAGCTAATCTACGGATTGGCGAAAATAAATCGCAAGAAAGAACTCGTGAAAGAATTCCTCGTCTTGCTCATCCCATATGTACGATTCAAACTTCAGAGTATGGATTATGTATTCTCCAACGAGAGACCTGACATCATCGTCAAAGTTTTGTGGTCCTATGCATTCCTACAAGTGAGACACGTTAATCTCTTTCTGGATATCTCCCTTTGCATTCAAGTCTCCATAAACCAACTCAAGCTGGATCAGCTCAAAATTGTTAAAAATATTTTCCTAAATTTTTTTATTTATGATGAGTTGCTATTAGATACATTGGAGGAGCGCATCGATTACATGGAGGAGAAATGGCCAGGTCCCCTTTCGCAACCGAGGAAGAAGCCATTTAAGAAGAAAAAAAGGCGAGTGACACTCACGGACCAAGTCAAGCTGAAGGTGGAGCGGTGAGGGCCCAGGGGTGGGGCGCGGACCGAGAAAACCGAGCAAACGTTACAGAAGCTGCTTTCCCATCGTCGTGCGCAGTGTCCCTAGAACAGGTTCGTTTTCTTCATGATGCGCATGAATTCCTCCTCGTTAATTTCTCCATCTCCGTCTCGGTCAGCTTCATCGATCATCTGTCGTTCGACCCAGGAAGGGGAAAAAAAAAAAAGGGGGAGGGGGCACAAAATAAGTTATTATGTGTACGACACAGGTGAACCAAATCGAGTCACACTCTTCTTAATCGCACAAGAAGTAACGTCTCTACAGTTATCGAAGTTTCGCACCTCCTGGATTTCCTCATCAGTTATGTTTTCTCCGAGTTCCTTCGCCACTCGCTTCAAATTCTGGGATGTGCAAAAAGGGGGGGGTATAGCCAAATGACGTGGCAAAAAAAAAAAAAAAAAAATTGCAGTATAGCCAAATGAAGTGACAAAATGGCTAGCTGAGCTAAACGGGAAGAGGATGTCCCAATAGCGTGAAAGAAGGGACCACTCCGGAAGGTCACACACCTTGAAGGATATCTTTCCAGTTTCGTCGTCGTCGAAGAGGCGGAAGGCTTTGAGTATTTCCTCCTTGGGGTCTCGCTCACTCTGGGGTGATAGCAGTTTAGGGGGGTGGAGGGTGTGTGCAGGGGGGGTCAAATGGGTCTAGCGACAGCCCCAACAGGGAGGAATACACACACGGGAGCTTTGGAGCGCTCCGTGTTGCCCCTCAGCAATGCCGCTCATCAATGCCCCTCAGCAATGCTGCTCATCAATGCCGCTCTGCAATGCCGCTCTGCAATGCCGCTCTTTTGCGACCCTCCGTGCGAACCATCTTAATCGTCATGATGTCCAGGAAGTCATTGAAGTCGATGGTGCCCGACCCGTCTTGGTCAACGTCGGAGATTATTTTTCGAATCTGCAGGGGGGAAGTGGTGGGGCGCCGTTTTTAAGGCGGCGTCTGCATGCGGAGCTGTCCCCCCACGTGAGTGCCCCAACGTCAGTACACCTACATCAGTGCACCAACGTCAGTGCACCTACGTATGCGTGCGAGTTGATTGACTATCTGATATCGCTGTTTGTGTCTTATTTTTTTTTGTCGCATTTTTCTAATTTTCGCATTTTTCTAATTTTCCCATTTTCTCATTTTCCCATTTTCCCATTTTCGCATTACGTCCTCCTTTTTGGGTTCGAAGCCCAGGGCCCGCATGGCAACCTTCAGCTCCTTCGCGTCGATTCTTCCTGCGGGGAGTGGAAAAACGCGGGGACGTGCAAATAAGCGTGCGCCACTGTGTAGCGGCCACCTGGGGGAAGAAACAAATGCTGGTCGTTTAGTCCAGAGACGACTCGCTCTCGTACCCGTGCCATTGGTGTCGAATAAATCAAATGCTTCCTTTATTTCCAGCTTCTGCTCCTCGTTGAGTTCGTTCCTTTTGCTTCTCGCGTTGCTGCTTCGAATCATGTTGGGGGTTTTCCTGTTCATTTTAGCTTCACTGCGCGTACAGGGGAGGGGGAGCGCCGAGCAGGGTGAATGGCCACACCATGTATCGCTATACCTGGGCACACCATGTATCGCTATACCTAGGCACACCACGTACCGCCACGCTGGGCCACACCCTGTAGCGCTACACATAATGCGCCCTCCGACTTACGAGGGGTATTCTCCAAATGGGTAGACGGCGGGCAATCCTTTTCGTTCCTTCTTCGCAGCGCCTCCCCTTAGAGGAGTGACAAAAAAGGCGGCGTGACCAACTGGGAAGCAACCGAGTAGCGAACACTCCCGTTGTCCCCTCAAACGGAGCTTCGCCAAAAGTGTGCACTCAGATGTGTCAAATTTTTCCGCGTCACCAATGTGCGCAGCGTAAATGGGGAAATCCAAACGGATGCTCTTCCCTTATCGTGAAAAAATGCGGATGATCATAATATGGGAGAGATTGGTCAGACGTCTTCATGTCAGATTGAAAAAAATTCCACGAAGGGGACTCAACAGAGCAGTTATTACGCAAAAGATTAT
>NC_020395.1:318907-323172 GCF_000321355.1 Plasmodium cynomolgi strain B
TTTTTTTTCTTTTTTTTTCCTTCTTCTCCAACGCGTGCAAATGCATACACATGTGCTCGCATGAGGTGTGCGAGTCGCTGGAAAGAAAAGTTCGATACGAAATTATCGAAACGTGGGAAGGAGGAGCGAGAATACAAAAAAAAAAAGGTAACGGGGTAGATGGGCTGGGGAGACCCCATAGTGTAAAGAAGCAAGGAAGCGCAGAGGTACACCCATGAACACCCTAGCAAAGGTACACTCATAAACGCCCCAGCAAAGCTCCCCACCCACAATGCGCCTCCCGCACAAAGGCATGCTCGTGCGCGTTTGGCCTGCTGACCCTACTCGTAGTAGAAGTGGTGGTACAGGACGCGCTGCTTCCCCCTCAGGGAGTCGTAAAAAAAGTGGTCGTTGAACTGGTTCGAAGGAACGTAACTAGAAGGAGAATTCACAAACGCCTGTTTAAACATACCCATGTCCACATCGGCATGCGAACTTGTAAAAAGGTATCCCATGAGAAAGATGGCAAGGAAGACGTCTGTCGGGGTCGTAATTTTGAAGTTGGGGAACCTTGCCTGCAAAGCGAATATCTTTTTTTTTGTAAAATGTTCAAAAAGGGAAGAAGTATCGGTGAAGGGTCTGCTCCTTTCTTGGACTTCTGCTCCTCTCGTTGAAGTTAATTTAGTACACACTTGTAGCAACGCTTGGCTGCTGAATATCTGTGGAGTTTGTGCCAGAAATATGAACTGCCTATCCACGTTGGCCTTCACCCTGGGGCAACCTTCCCCTTGCTCTTCGCTGCCTATCCGCTTAATGGTGTCCGTGGCCCTCGCTCCCAAAATGGTGTTTTTCCCTATCGTGGCCATGTAAATCAGGTTGAAGAAGTCCAGCTCGGACAGGAAGGGCCTCGCCCCGTCGTGCACCAGGATGTGCGAGATGTGTGCATTGCGAGCGGGGTGGCCTCCGTCCACACCATCTGCGCCATCTGCGCCATCCGCTTTATCAGCTTTATCCGCTTCATCCGCTTTATGCGCTCCCCCCCCCTTGCGGCGTGCCCCCGCAACAGCTGGCAGATGTACTCCCCGTTTTGCACCCACAAGTCCAGCCCCCGCAGCGCATTCAAAAGGGAGTCCACCCTCTCCCGGCCGCTCTCCAGCAGCCGTATAAGCTTGTACCGATTGGAGTCAACATCGCTTGGCTTCACCTCGTCACTGTCATTTATCCCTTCTCCACGAACACCTTTCCTATTAGTTATGGTTCTGCATGCTTTCTGATCCCCCTCCACAAGGTCTTGCCTCTTTTTTGCCATCACATCGCTCAGCAGCTCATCCAAGTTAGTGATGCACTTCCCCTTCTCATTGTCATATATTATATACTTATTCCTTTTTAAGAATTGAAGAACTTGGATAGTATCCCTCTCCGATTGTACTTCCGACAGACTCAATACGTTATTCGAGTGACCCCTACGCAGGAACCCCCTCTGGTTCTTCCTCCGTAGAAGGGATGCGTTAAACCGGTTAATACTGTCGATGATGTGGTGAAAATAATTCGGGTCACATACAAGGCTGACTGATTTAATTATATTGCATTTGATGAACAAATTAAAGGAATAAAGGAATACTGGGACATGATTCAACATCAGGAATTGCTTTCGACTAGCCAGCTCTGTTCTTTTGCCGATCCCTCCGCAAAGTAAAATGGCGTGAATGTTTTTTTTTTCAACGACTGTTCATATTTTCTGTACTCCTGTGTATCGTGGTGGTCTGTCTTTGGGATTGTCTCCGAGAGGTGGAGGCTCTGCGTTTGCTGCGGAGGGTAATGCGGAGTATGCTCCTGATTGTGCTGCTGAGTATGCTGCTGAGTGTGCTGCTGAGTGTGCTGCTGAGTGTGCTCCTGATTGTGCTCCTGAGTGTCCTGCGGAGTGGCACTCGCACCGCTCACATTTTCGCCCCCCTCTGTTGCATGCAACTGTTGTCCCCCTTTATCGCACTCACCATTGTTTTTCCCCTCCTCGAAAAGCTTTACCTGCACCCGAGCAGGTGTAAAAAAACGCACTCTGTAAGCACCACCCCGTTTGGTACCCCCCCAATTGGTAACAATAAACTGCATGGAGTTCACCTTCCCCCGTTTCGCAGCACCTACAGGAATACCACCTTTGATGTCATGCAGGGAAGAGGCAAATTCACCCCGAGAATACCCGTGAAATAACCTCACGCGGTGTACCCTCCTAAGCTTCGCACATGTTGGTGCGTCTTTCCTGCGTATCATGTGGGGGGAGCACCCTCGCAGGGTAAGCAAATAGTTAATTAAAACGCACCACGGGGAGAGGCGGGCAAGGAGGCGAATGATCAGGCGAACGACCAGGTGAACGACCAGGCGAACGTCCGGGCGAACGACCGGGCGAACGCTCAACGGGGAGTCCTTCATTTTTTAACGTGCCAGTTCGCCTATACCGTGCCGCCGACAAAGGGGGGGAAACCAAACGGTATCATGCCATACAAGCCACTTTAATCGATTCTTTTTATTTTTCACTCCTCGACATGGCCACTTCCACTAGGGCTGAACCTCCCTGCGGATGACTACCACGGGGAGAAGTCCTAACCACTCTAGAAAACAAAACGTTGTCTCATTTTATAATTAGTCCGTAAGACCTTCTTCCTCATCGGACAGCCATCTCCTCACTTGTAGTGGGTTGTATAAACTTGGTGCAATCTCTTCGAGTATTTTTTCTTTAACCATCATTTTGGTGTGACACAATGGGGTAGGCAACACGGGCAAAAAAAAAAAAAAAAAAGACCTTAAAATCTGACGCAAGTTGAACGATAAGCAGGCCGCGTGGGTACATGTGTGTTGCTTGTCCCCCTTTTAAACGGAAGAAACGCACCCTTTGACGTTGATGCTGACGTTAATGCTGACGTTGATGCTGACGTCGATGCTGACGTTGATGTTGACGTTGATGCTGACGTTGATGTTGACGTTGATGCTGACGCCGATGTCGATGCTGATGCGTGGCCTAGTCGCCGTTCGAGAAAATCAGCAGCGAGAAGGTAACAAAACTGTGGAGATGGTCGGATTGGGGGGAGGGACACAGGTTCACTTGTGTTCCCTACTTGGTGACGTTATCTTCTGCGCAGTGGAAACTGGTCCATAATGGTGAAAAGGGAAACAAAAAAAAAAAAAAAAGGAGAAATACAAACGCACATACATACGTGCGTATCAGCGCAGATGAACAAACGGCTAAGATAAACAAATCAACAAATAAATAAAGAAACAAAACAATGACGTGCAAAGTTGCTGCGTTACAGGAGGAGGGAGATGTTGGAGCAGCTCGCCGGTGGATGCAGCATAAATTAACGCGAAATCGCTTAATAGCATATGGGGACGAATGGCATGTATGGGGCTAATCCAAATTAATTATTGTAAGAGTTGAAAATAAAAAGGCGCTTTCAAAATATAAGTTTCTTCCCAGCACCCCTTCTGTGTTCAACACGGCAAAGTACACCTGCACGCATATGGCTATAACTGTACCCTAATGCATCACGCGTAGGCGCAGAACTGCACCAAGGGACGCCTACAAATGGTACACACGGGAAAAAAAAAAAAAAGAAACTGCCAAATGACGGTTACTTTGATGCTTGATTGAGATCATCCTGTGTGACTGTTCTTACTTTTTTTTTTTCTTTTTTTTTTCTGGCGTGGGACTAGGGGAAGGAACTGTGAAGGGAACAAACAAACCAGGCGGGGAAGTTCATTCGAGCTCCCGTTAGCAGCACTTTTTCTTTGCTTCTTCGGTGTTGTTAATCTGTGAAGGGGAAGGGGCACAAATGGCTGACCAAACTGCACACACGTTCGCATCGCGGCGAGACAAAATTGGTAAGTTTGCACGTGCATACACGCGCGCACACACGAGCGCACACACGTATGCAACAGTGCAACAGCGCAACAGTGCAACAGCGCAACAGTGCAACATCCCAATTATGCACATATGTTCCTCTCGTCCGGCCAAACCTGAATTCCCGAGAACTTGTCCTGCTCCTTCTTGTGGAGGGGCAACTTCTTAGCTGCGGGGAGGGGGGTAATGGCCACGCATTTGTCGAAAGGGCGAAAAGGCCAAAGAAAAAATCACAAACTGTATTTTTTTACATCCGTACGCACGGGCTCAAATGCAGAATTGCCTTTTTTTCCGAATTACCTATCCTTAAAAACAGCTCGTTCACGTTCTGTCCCGTTTTAGCAGACGTCTCGATGAACAGAATATTGTTGCTGTTGGCGAAAGACTCAGCTAG
>NC_020395.1:323182-330365 GCF_000321355.1 Plasmodium cynomolgi strain B
ATATATATGGAAAATTCTTCTATATCACCTGGCTTGTTCATAAACTTTTGGCCCAAACGGCTCCTTTTGCATGAACGGTTCATGCGAAAGTGGGAGGTATGCTCCTTTCGTGGTTACTTCTCTGTCCACCACTCGGTTTTTTTCCAAGTCCTTTTTGTTGCCGGCGAGGGCTGAGTTAGGCGGGGGAAGGGCAAGCAAGGAATGAAAAAAAAGGGAAAATCCGACATAACGCATCGGGCAAACGCATCCGGCAAACGCATCGCTCAGAGGCAAGCTGAGCGGACCACTCACCTATGATGATGTCATTGGAGTGCACCGACTTCAGCTCGTGGATCCACCCCTTGGCGCCTTCGAAGGACTTCTTGTTTGTTATGTCGTACACGATGACGGCTGCTGACGCGCCCCTAAAACGTTTGAACGCGAAATGGGGAGGCACAAATTGGGACACTCTCATAATGCGCATATGTTCAACCACACACAAAGGGGGAGGAGTAGCTGACGCATTAGAATGACCCACATATTTTTCCTCACACATGCACAGCTACATGTAAGGGGTGCCTTACCGATAATACATGGGGGCCAGGCTTCTGTATCTTTCCTGCCTGTTAGGAGAGGGGGAAGTGGGAGGGGCGGTAAAAGCTTGTTGGTTCGGTCACCCTTCCGGTCATCTCTCCCCTTTCGTTTTTTTTCCTTCCTTACCCTGCAGTGTCCCAAATTTCAAACTTGATGGTGCACTCGCCTATGTCGATCAGTTGAGTCATAAAGGCAGCTTCGGGGAAAACAACGGGAAAGAAACATGTTGCCACGTCAAATGAGTGTTACGAGGAGATGGACACAGTGAAGTGCATTCCGTGTGTGTTACATGCAAATTGTATGACCCGTTCATGTAAAAAAACGCATGTTTCTTTTCTTTGGTAATCCTCCTTTTGCAGAATGCGACTTATCCGGACTTACCACCAATGGTCGACTCCTGGTACTCATAAAATTCATTCTTGGCAAATCTCACGACGATGCAGGACTTCCCTACCGATGTGTCTCCTGCAGAAGTGGGGAAGCGCGCGAAAAAAAAAGGGGAAGGTTCGTCATTCGTTTATGTGTCACTCGTGAGGAGTAGTGTTAAGGGGGGTGGTTGAGTTTCAGGTTTAGGGTTCACGGTTTAGGGTTCACGGTTTAGGGTTCACGGTTTAGGGTTCACGGTTTAGGGTTCACGGTTTAGGGTTCACGGTTTAGAGTTCACGGTTTGGGGTTCACGGTTTAGGCTTTATGTGTGCGCCTCGACCTGCACCCCCACCCCCACTTGCATCCACACACATTATGAACTCGTTCAGTACCTAACAGAACCAACTTTGAATTAAAAACCTTGTTGGAGTGGTAGTTTGGGCCCGCGTCATATTTGTCACCGCTGTTTAAATTGGATAGGTAGTGTGCCATGGTGGCTACGCCGGGGTCTCAGTTGGGAAGGATGGGGGGGGCAGCACTTGGCTGTGCTTGCGCTGATGGGGTGGTTGACTACTGCGTCGAGGTGTTTGTGGAATGGGCAGCAGGAAACCGCACAATAGGTGCTGAACGTATAGCGGTATAATAGCTACGCAACGTGCAGCGGTATAATAGCTACGCAACGTGCAGCGGTATAATAGCTACGCAACGTGCAGCGGTATAATAGCTACGCAACGTGCAGCGGTATAATAGCTACTCAACTTGGCACGGCACAATAGCTACGCAACATGTTCGCCCTTCTTGCGGCACATGTCCATACAAAACGGCGCGCTCACTTCTCAACGGCATGTGCAAGACGAAGTGCCCTTTTTTGTATCTCCGCGTGTGCGGTGTGTTTATGTGTCGTGGGTGCCCTCCCCCCCCTTGTGAATGTGTGCAATTGCAGGACGGTCATACAATTTTGCAAAGTAAAGAGTTTTTCCAAGGGGGAGAAAAAAAAAAAATTCACTTTTTTTGCACCTGCCTTTGGATAGTATTATCACAGGAATTAATCTTTCATTCTGGTTTCTATTTCGTATTGCTACTTAACTCGGAATTGTGCATGAGATTCGACTCACTTGTGACTACTCCCCACCACTTTCGTGTTTCCATGTGCATAACGCTTGAGCGTTCATTTGTTTTTCAATTCACGGAGCGCAATTTTTTGCATGTCACCCTTGGGCAGGGAGCGTGTAAAGTTCGGCTAAATGCTTACGGTGAAAAATTCGAAATGGATGGCCTGTTTCTCCTCATGAAGCGTTTTTTTTTTTTTTCTTTGGCATCACAACACAGGGGTTGCGATAATGCAGGACCATATGCATGCTCCACCCTTTGGAATATATGCACGGACTTATTCGTTAAGTCAATTCCGTTTGCGCGCTGCGCGGTGGACGTGTATTTTAGCTTTCCACTTGGGAAAAAAAAAAAAAAAAAAAAAAAAAAATATACATATACATATACATATACATATACATATATATATATATATGTATAGCCATTACATTTTCGCTGTTCATGGGACACCCAACTCGGGGGGTGGTGGGAGAAAACAAAAGGACGAAATGGGAAAAAACTATACGCGGCGATGGGATACATCCACCTTGGTCTAAAAAAATGTGCCATCTGCACTTCAGAGGCTTTCGGCTTGACCTGTGTGCGTGTTCCAGTTTTCCCCTCCAGGGAGCTGCACTCCGTAAGTGCTTCCACCTCCTCGCACGTTACCACTGTGCAAATGTTGTGCTTCCCGCGGGGGGGGGTCTACCTGGCAGTGCCAAAGGTGTTGCAGCCGCAGGTGCAGGTGCAGGTGCAGGCGCGGTTCAGGTGTGGACGAAAACATGGGGAAAAAAGTGGAGTGCAAAAAATGGGGAAGTAAAAAATGGGGAAGTAAAAAAAGGGGAAGTAAAAAAAGGGGAAGTAAAAAAACTGGCGTGCAAAAAACTGACGCTCAAAAAACTGACGTGCAAAAAACGTGGCGCGCAAAATTGCTCGCACAAAATTGCTCGCACAAAATGGGAAACAGCTCAGCGGATTGGGCGGGCCTGCTTACGCACGCTTCCCCTTCCTTCAAGGGCGCGGACCGGCCCTGTCCTTCCCCTTGCGGTAGGACATCTTCTTCCGCTGCTTGACGACCCTCTGCTTAGCCTCCTCCACCATGAGAGCCTTCTTTAGCTTGTTATGGTAGGAAACCTTTGCCTTCTCCTTTTTCTTCTCCAAGATGTTCTTTTTAATAGTATGCAGCATTTGGTACCATCGAGAAGCTAACCTGGGGTTCTCCAATGCACGGAAGTTAATATGATCCTCTTTGCTCTCTTTCTGTTTCTTTAACTCTTCCTCATTGCTCATTTTGCTAAATAATTTTGGCTTCGATCTGTATGGAAGTTCTTTTATCAACTTCGGATTAATGTGTATCTTCGAATGATAAAAATGACGAAAGGGGACACTCCTGTAGTTGCTTTTGTGGTTAACATACAAGTTGTATATATACCTTAACTCATTTATGGACCTTAGTTTATTTTCCACATCGTAAGTAAAAAATTTTTTTATTTTAACATTCACGTATAGTTTTAGTATCACTATATCGCTTATACGCACTTTATCTGCAAAGGTACATCTGAAGTTCCCATTATCAGATAGCTTACTTTTTATGAGTCCTTTAATTCCACTTGGAGTCACCACAGGACAGTTAATAAATTTACTCACCTCCAAATCTGAATTGAACATATTTTTTACAAATGCTGTATTTTTAAATATTTTGTATGGTTCTCCAATAAGTTTCAGTTTTTTCATAATTTTTACATTAGTGTTTGTCTCCAATGTGATTCCATTTAGGCAGATGCGGTAGTATGGTACCTTTTTATAATTACAGATAGCTAAAATTCCATTGTTGGCACCTGCCACTGGTCCATAAAAGGTACAGTTACAATGCATGTGTTCTGTTGTATATTTTAAAAATCTGATTCTGACGTTATTTCTCTCATTGATTGAATAAATGGGGATACTCTGGTACCTCCTCCAACCTATCGAGATGATAAGTGGATCGTTTGATCTTAACACCTTTGGGAACCACCGATGCTTCTTTACTCGGCAGTGAATCATGGATTCTTTTTCTTCGTATGTCTGTAAACCTCCACAAATTATAATCCCCTTTTTCATCACTGCTAATTTTTTCCTCTCTATTTTGAAAACCATTTTTATGTACTCTCCTATGTTGACTGAGGATCCGTATGTGTTGCTGCTTAACACCCCGATGCCTTCCGTCTCTTGGTACCTTTCCTTCTGTTGTTCCCTTTCTGCCTTTGCCTTCTTCAGGGAGGCCTTCCCGTCCGCCTCGCCCACCGTCGCGCTGTCCCTCTCATCCGCGTTGTCACCCAGCCCATAAGAGAAGTCACCCTGCCCAGGTGAGAAGTCACCCCCCTGCTCGTTTCCCCCCCCCTCACTGAGTGTGCCCACCTCTTCGCCGCTCCCCGCTTCGTCCGTCGGCCCAAAACACCCCTCGTAGAGGCTCCTATACCTCGAGAAGAACTGCGTCGACAGGGCCTCGTCCGCGACGTCTCCCAGGGAGATGCTCAGATTGTTGAATATGAACACCTCGTCTCTCGTACACTTGAAGGAGTCCACCTCGTCTAGGAAGTAGTTCTCTCCGTGCATGTAGCTGTACAGTCGCTGTGTCTTTTCTTCCCTCACCGTTTCCGTGCTCAGGAGGCTATGGAGGTCTTGTTCCCCGTGTACCTCCTTCTCCCGCCGCATCACCACCAGGATGTCCCCTTTGAAGTACAGGTGGTTGTTCCTCCTGTGGATGTAGCGCACGTCATAAATGAACGCGTCCAGGCTCGCTTTGTTGTCGAAGGCCAGCTCCTGCGCCAGATGGTGCTCCCCGCGGTTGGCCAAGTTGGCCAAGTGAGCGGAGTTCTGGGCGAGGTCCTCCTCTTCGTCCTCCCCATCGGCATCGGCATCTTCGTCCTCTTCGTCCTCTTCGTCATCTCCTTCGTCATCCTGCTCTTCGTCCTCTTCGTCCTCTTCGTCCTCCTCGTCATCCTCTTCTTCATCTCCTTCTTCCTCCTCTTCGTCCTCCTCTTCGTCCTCCTCTTCTTCCTCCTCTTGGTCATCTCCCTGATCCTCCTCCCCCTCCCCGCTGGCCGAAACGGTCACCCCGTCCGCGTAGTGGTAGTCGTCCTCCGCGTCCCTCTTTCCGAACAAAATCGGCTCCAGCTCCGTGTACTCCTTGGCCTTCTCATTGACGTACTTCTCCGCCTGCTTCTTCTTCTTTTGCCGCTCGCTCACGAACACGTTGGAGGGGGCCTTCCGCCGCTGGTTCTCCTCCTGGCCGTCGAACAGTAGCGGCTCTTCGTCCGCGCCCGCCTTCCTGCACAGCGCGTACTTGGACGTCTGTAGCGCCCGAATCATGCGTATGCCCTCCGTCATGTACCGCTGGTCGTCTCGCTTGGCAGAGGGATCACCCCCCCCACCGCCGCTCTCTTCGCGGCTTTCTCCAACACTCCCTTCTCCGCCGCTCCCTTCTCCGCTACTCCCTTCTCCGCCACTCCCTTCTCCGCCGCTCCCTTCACCGCCACTCCCTTCACCGCCGTTCCCAAGGAGAGACTCCCCCGGCGTGAAATTCACCTTACTCTTAGGGATGTGTATATACATATTATCAAAATCGAATGCCACATTTCCAACGTCTGCCATGGGAGCATACACGTTTGCATTCTTCTTCTGTTCATCTGTAAGGAAAGGATCCTGTAGGATTTGTATGTCTCTAATTTGGACGTCCCCGATGTTAGGGATATGTATCACTTGATTGTTGAAAATTTTGGATCCATAAACGAACCCTTCCACGTGGACGCAAACTTTTTCATCGCACTTGGAGAGAAAGTAGTCAATTCGCTTGTCCTCCTCCGCTGCAGCCTCCTTGCACAGTTGGAGATGGTCCTTTCCTTTTGCGGGCACTCTCATGATGGATTCCTCCCCCGTTGCAGCCTCATCTACATCTAACCGCAGCCCCAAAATGTAGCCATGTTGCTCCCTCCACGAGATCTGTGGCCTCTTAATCGACGAAACGAATTTACAGAAATTTCGAACTTCCGTTTTGTTGTATTTTCCATTTTGAATTCCACTAAAGAAAAATATTTTTGCACCCTCAACCATCTCTTCCGTAAATCTTTTACTCAATTTTTTTTTTCTCTTTCGAATGCTTTTGCTGTCCTTAAATTTATCCATGTGAGTAACTACTCCTATGACTTTGGGTAATCCATGAGTGTTTAAAATGCTCACAAATTCAAGTGTCTCCAATTCAAGTCCGTAGCTCCCATCGATGACGAGCAGACATAGATCGGCAATCTTTGCAACATCAATCATGTTGAGTATGTCATCGTTGACCTCTACGAAGGTGTACCTCTTTAATGCTTTGGTAATTATCGATATAGGTCCTTTGACTTCATTGATGGAGACTCCAACGTAGTGCTTAATGAGACTTTTCAAAAGAGTTGTTTTACCCACTCCTTTGGGACCTTGTATAGCAACTATGATAGGGGTATTCTTGGAGCACTCTTTAAAATGCTTTGGAACTCTTAGCTTTTTTTCCTCTAACTCGAATTGGTGCTGCTTTCTTCGATGAGCACTTCGGATACCTCCACTGAAGGCGAAGGCCTTATGGTACTTCTTCTTCGCTTCGCTATTTTTTGCGCCACGGTTTGCTCCCTTGCTTATTTTTTTCCTCTTGGCCTTCTTCCCTACCTTTTTCTTTTTGTGATGCTTGCGTTTGTCATCCATGGTTTGGGGCGGTTCGGTTGGGCTGGGCTAGGTTAGGCTCCGCTCGGCTAGGCTCAATTCGGCTAGGCTAAGCTTGGCTCCGCTCGGCTTCGTTCCGCTCGGTTCCGCTCCTCCCCGTGTAGATCAATTAGCTACGCCTCGAGTATCGGCGGTCTCCCCTGCTGTCACGTTTAAGCCGTCCTACGCAACACTTCAAAAGTGAGAAAATGAGGACGCTTCTGCATACATACGGAGGACCAACTCACCGGTTGGATAAAGCCACCACGTGAGGTTTTCTCCCCCGTTTGGTTAAAGCTGTCACGTGAAGTGTTTTCTCCCCCGTTTGGATTCCTCCTGCGATGCAAAAATTAGTCGCAGTTTTTTTTTTTTTTTTACCTGGCAAGTAGCCACTTGGCAGCTGCGGAGAATCCGTACATTAGCCAATGCTATACTAATATGA
>NC_020395.1:330425-337512 GCF_000321355.1 Plasmodium cynomolgi strain B
AAAAAAAAAAAAAAAAAAAAAGAGGGGAAAAGGAAAAAAAAAAAAAGCGGGAAAAGGAAAAAAAAAAAAGCACCTCCTCTTCCAGTGAGCTGAATGGCTATCCGAGAAAAGGTCAAGTCAAACTCACCACGTCGGGAGAAACCGCTTCATACAAATCGGAAAATCGATCAGAAATTTTTTATGAGGAAACTTGTACAAGAAGTACATATGCGCAAATTTACATTTTCCCATCTGCGACGGGGCCATCGCCAAAATGGACGCCAAGGGGGGTAAAGCCCCTCTCCGTTCGTATTCCCCCTCCTCGACATTGTCAAAAAATTAAAAAAACACCCGCGCTTTTGCGCTTTTGCGCTGCTGCACTGCCACACTGCTGCCACGCGCCGGGGATGAAAGCGAAAAATGGGGATTCGTTCCGCACTCGTTTTGTACAGTTGAGACAACAAAAGAAAAAAAAACAAAAAAGAACAAAAAAAAACGGAAAAAAACGAAAAAATAAGCAAGCAAGCGGCGAACGAACGAACGACCGACCGACAGCTGACAGCCGACAGCCGACCAGTGTGACGCCGTTCGCCAAAATAACAAACGGCTCGGTCGAGAAAGCCTCCCCAAAATGGGAAGCGCAAATTGGCCAGGTTACTGGAAAAACTCCTTTCACCTTGCGCACACAACAGGTACGGCGCTACGCCCGTCCTCACTCCAATGTATTTAGGATCCCTCTAATTTTATTTATAAGCTCCCCCTTGGATTCCACCTTTAGCCTGTCCATGTGGATCACCTTCACGTTATTGCCCAGCCCCGCTTCGTACGGGCTGCCTCTCCCCAAAGCTGCCCCAGCGCCTGCCCCTGCCCCTGCGCCTCCGTGTTTGGGATGGCCAGAGTCGTCAGTGCCGTCGTCATGCGGTGAGGACCCGTAGGACCCGTATGGGTCAATCGGCCCTCCGTTCCCTTCAGGTGGGTGACCTCCCCTCTGGATTGCCCCACGCCCCACTGTTGAAGATGCACCTTCTTCCGCCGCATTATACGGACTCTCCTCATCAGTGTAACTGCCCTCAGCTAGAGGAAGCCCCCCCGCTTGTCCCTCCACACCATGATCTCCATAATGATTTGAGTCGATCTGCAAATCGTCACTCGTTCCCCCAGCTTCTCTCTCCTTCAGTCGTTCCTTTTCTTCTTTCTTTTGCCGTTTCTTTTGTTTTTTTCTTTCCTTCCTTTCTTTCCTTCTTTTTTTTCTCTCTTTTCTTTTCCTTTTTCGCTCTGCTCTCTTCCTCTGTTTTTTTCTTTTCCTTTGTTCTCTCCTTGCCTTCCTGCGTTGTGCCTTCCGCTGCTTTGCGAGTCGTTTGTTACGCCGCCTATTGCGCCGCTTCGCACTACGACTGTTGTGTCTACGTCGACCTGCTCTCCTCCTTTTTCTTCGCATCAACTCGTACAACATCCTCGAGTGAGTTGTCTTTTGTTCCCCCCTTCTGAGACGACCCCCTCCACTCCCTACCGCGAGGGAATCACACACAAGGCCACCATGGCACTCGCCCTCCTGTTCCTTCCTATAAATGAACAGAACGATCACGTGCAGCAGACACAACAAATACTTCATTCTTAGTTACGATCCCTACGCAGTTCTGTGTTTTCCCCCGGTGGGGCAAACTCCTTTTAACTTCGCAAAGAGGGGATCCCCACGCACGCACGTGAAAATGTGGACATACAATCACGCAAATGTGGAGATAGGCACGCAAATGTACATGTACGCACGCTTACACACGTAGGCCCGCGCGACAACTTCTCTATGCTCGTGCGCTGAGAAAAAATAAAAAAATAAAAATGTATGCGTCACCCTTTTGTTCACCTTCCCCGTGCGCGCTTTCCAGTGTGACTTTTTTTTTTTTTTTTTTTTTTCGAGATATTTCTTCCATGTGAGCTGTGCTACATGGCTTAGTTCAATGCTTGCAGTGGGTATGCAACCAAACGGAGGTGCGTCTTAACTTGTGCCTTGTGGTTTACCCCAGGTGGTTGGGCAGCCCTACCGAAGGCCCCGTCTTACCCAGCAAGGAACAAACATCACTGCCATGTTTCTTACAAGGGAGGCTCATTTCAGGGGGGCTATTTCTTCTTCTTCTGCTTCTTCTTCTGCTTCTTTTTTTGCTTCTTTTTTTGCTTCTTCTTCCCCGTGTCGGTTTGCCCCTTCTATGCATGCAAGTGCCACTCAACACATAAGCCACTCGGGAAAAAGAAATATATGCTTCACTATGGGGATAACTGCTGGGGGTGCAGCGTCTGCAGCGTCTGCGGCCTTCCCTTTTGGGGGAGCTCCTAGGTTGTGCCTTCCTTTGTGTGGTTACTTTGTGTGGTTACTATGTGCGCCTTCCTCTGTGTGCCCTCCTCTGTGTGCCCTCCTCTGTGTGCCCTCCTCTGTGTGGTTCCTTTGGTGTCTGTACTTTTCACAGAAGCCTTTCGGTGACTGCTTCTTCTCGCGGCACGGCCTCGGGTGGCACCCCCGTTGCACACAAAAAATCTCCTCCAGAGAAACGGACAGGTAAAAAGGGAACTCCTTCACATAGTTTTCCAGGGCGTCCAAAAAAATGCAAACGAAGGTAAACATATCGACACAGTAATGATCCAAAGTCGAACGAATTAACTCGTTGCTTCTTACATAACTGTTCAGGACTTGTTCGTTTTTTTTTATCCACATAGTAACACTATCTTCGATGCTACTTAGTGCGTCTAGGAGTAAGTATATGTGTCCATCTCTCACTCTGATTTGTATCCCTATGATGGTCACTGCGTCTTTGTTTTCTCCCTCAATGGAGTCGATCCGTCTGTTGGAAAGGTCGAGAGACTGCACATGATTTGCCAGTACCTCCGTAAGAAGGTCGCGATTCGGTAATGAGTCATTTTCACGTTGGAGGCATCCGTGTGGTGCTGTATCTGGGGGGGGTCTTAAGGAGGTACTGTGCCATTCTGGAGTGATCGCACTGCATTCGGGGCTGTCTGCATGCCCCTCCGGGGTGTCCCGCCGCACCACATTGTCTTCCTTTCCGATGGTCTCAGAGCCACCTCCTTTGTCAACCTTCCCATCCGCACACGGGTTCGCGACAAAGCTGCAAGGTAACTCGCTGCGTTTGCTATTTCCACCATTTCGATTTTTTCCCCCCTTTGGGATATCTTCCAAACCGTTACGTGCGCATCGGCTTCCCCTGGAAGGGAGGAACCTCCTGCAGACTCGCGCCAAACGTACATACCTTGGATGACCCTTCGCGTGGGGAACCAACCTCGCTGTCTTTACCTTCACCACGAGGGAGAAAATCTCCCCCCCTTGTTCTTCCTTCTTAGGAACTACTTTAAAATTGAGTTTCCCTAAGGAGTCCCTTCTCTGTGTTAATCCCTTTCTGCTCATTAAACGGCCAAATTTGCTTCCTGGACCCATGTCCATTTTATGCGTATTGTATTTTTTCCCCTTCAGTTGACAGTTTTGGACTGTCCCTCCTTTGCTAGGACTTCCATTCCTGTCCTCTTTTAAGAAGCGCTTCCGTCCACTCTCCCCCTTTTTCAAAATTTGCTTTCCTTCCCCTTTCTCCAAACCTCCAGTTTTAACTCCCCTTTTTAATTCCACCTCTTTAATGACATGTGTTTTTTTTTTTCCTTCCTCACTGTTACTTTGTCCAACAGGTGGTGGCCCCTTCCCATCTCTTCCATCAACCCCTGCTTCATCCTTCCGAGGGGCACATCCCTTCTGCTCACTCAGTGTACTCACCTTTGGAGTTGCATTTTCGAGAGGGACACCATCACAGGGAACGTTACTTCCTTTTTTATGCCTGACGCGCATCTCACTGTGGCTACCCCTCTCCTTCCTGCGCAAAATAAATTCCATACATTTTTGCATTGACGCCAAGCTGAAGTCCTCATCTGGGAGAGTCCTCTTTGGAGGAACCATAAAAAAGGAACCAACGTTTAACGGAACATATTTATTTTCTTTACAGTTACAAATGTGAAAAAGAAATTTTTCTTCGTCCTTGATGATTCTCTTATTCGGATCAACATTGGGTCTGATCCAATTGGTGTGGACCCCCATCACTGCTTTTTGGCTACTTGATAGAGCTGCCTTCCTCCCGAGGATGCTACCTCCGTTGGAGAGTCTCCCTTTAAGGTAATCAATAATGTTATCCTTTGGACATTCCATGGAGGTGAACGTACCTGGTTCTTTGTCCACTCGTGTAGAACTCCTCTCCTGATCTGCAAACCGATTGTTCACCTGACCATACTTCACACATCCCCGTTTCACTAGACGACTCCGACTCTCCTTTTCCCAAAGGAATGATTTTTTTTTCTCCATTTGGAATTCTTTCGAAGAAGAGTTGTGAGATGGGGGGAGGCTAATCTCATTTCCGTCCTTCCTATCGCTATGTTTATATCCCCCCTTTACGAAATTGACTTTTTTGGGGGGGCCACCATTGTTCGTGGTTCCTTGTTGGGTGTTCCCTCCATGAGGTGGAATTCCCTGCATCGTCCGAGTCGCCTCTTTTTCATGAATGCGAGACGGACTTTCCATTCGAACTTCACTCGTTGTGTTCCTCCTGTGTTCATCCGCCACGGGGCATCTTCCCCCATTGGGTGGTACTCGACTGGGTTGTGCTCGACAGGGTTGTGCTTGACTAGGTTGTACTTGACTGGGTTGTACTCCATCCCGTTGTACCTCATTGGGGGGGGAATCACTCGTCGGTTCATACCCTTCTGAGTGTTCATCAGGTCGGTCCTCACTCGGGGCAACACCCCTCCCACGGGAAGTCCCAGCTGCGGTACTGCCCTCCGTTGGCACTTCATTTTGTGCACTAGCGTATTCGCACGTGGGTGCTCCATCGTATTTCGCTTTGCATTCCGCGGGGGGTACCGCTTTGCATTCCACGGGGGGTTCCGCTTTGCATTCCACAGGGTCTACCGATTTGCATTCCGCGGGGGGTACCGCTTTGCATTCCACGGGGGGTTCCGCTTTGCATTCCACAGGGTCTACCGATTTGCATTCCGCTCGGGGGTCCCCTCCTCGGGGTGACTTTCCCCCATGAGGTGCCCCGCCAGGTGTATCTTTCTCTGGGAGGCGTCTACCCTCGGGGGTTCCATATCCTCCTACACGGTGAGCATCTCTTCCTAGCTTGCCTTCTCTAGAGGGGGGTACTCCCTCCGAGTGATCCACTAGTGCGGTTGGTCCAGCTTCATCCTTTTGCCCACTTTTCATGTGCCCACTTTTCATGTGCCCACTTTTCATGTGCCCACTTTTCATGTGCCCACTTTTCATGTGCGCACTTTTACTCTCCATATCCATCCATTTCCAGATATTACTTATACCTGACGCGAGGTCCTCGAAAAGATTGTCTGAATCATTATTAAAAAATAAGTTGGAATAATAGCTATTTCCCCTTAAGCTCTCTAATTCATATTTTAACTTCCTATTTCTTTCCTCTTTTCTCCTATTCTGAATCAACAATTCGTTCTGTTCCTTCCGAAGGAGGAGGTATGACTGGTACATACGCATATATAATTTTATATTAGTACTTTTGGAGTTCCTATACAGTTGATTAATTCTTTCTGTTTCTCCTTGTCTGTTTGGGGTTACGCGTCTACTCTGGTTTGTGTTCCTTCCCTCAATGTTGTTCCCCCTCTCCACGGCAAGTTCATATAACTGTGCCAATTCGTTCTTTCCTCTATGTAGGTTCTTCTTTCTGCATGCTACGTCTTTCCCTGTCTTCTCATTCTCTTCAATTTTTAGTTTTACTGTACTCATGTCAGCTCCGTTTGGGCTTACCCCGAGTTGTTCTTTCTCGCAAATTGGCATCTTCATTGGGGAGGAGTCCGCTTCCCTCGCGTGTGGCTCGATGGGGGGCTTCCTCTCCGTGCAGTCCTTTTCGCCATCCCCCCCAACGAAGCATTCTTTTGCTCCTTCCAGTATGGTCCGTTCTCCTAGCGGTTTTTTCAACTCTTCTCCAGTTGCTTCACCCGTCACTTCACCCGCCGCTTCACCCGCCGCTTCACCCGCCGCTTCACCCGCCGCTTCACCCGCCGCTTCACCCGCCGCTTCACCCGCCTCTTCACCCGCCGCTTCACACAAAAGACCACGCCTGTCCCGACCCTGCGCGCTCACAAAGTCGACTTCCATGGCTTGACAAAAGAAGCTTTCTCCAAACGTTTCTTCTTGGTGGACATAAGCGATACGGCAAAATGAAACAATCAAATGAGGGAAAAAGAAAAAAAGAAAAAAAAAAAAAACATCCGTAAGGAAGTAAAAAGTTGTGGCTAGATGGTTCCCTTCCTCTTAAAAGAAACAATCACATGGAAAGGGTGATCACTTCCGGAAGGGTAAAAAAAAAAAACACAAAGTTGGGAAAGTACAGTGGAGGAAGTGGGCACCATTCACACTGCTATTCATGCGCCATTTAAACGCCATTCGCACGTCATCCACACATACGTGCATGTGCAAGGAACTCTCTCCCCCCCATCCGGCGGATTAGAGTAGGAAGCTTCCCAATCGTGTGGGTGAGCACAGTCGAGGCGTATTCGAAGCAGCTCATTTGAAGCAAATGGCTAAATTTTTATTTGTCAAAAAAAGGAGTTGGTCACCGCTCGAAAGGTATCGTATTTTCCGAGGATACAATTTGACCCAATCCATACCACTCACGTGTATGTATGTGCGCAAACGTACACTTTAAACACGCGCACGACGAAATGGGACGACGTTTTAAAATGCTGGATAATACAAAGAGGCGCTCCCTCATATTTTAAGATAATCTCACTCGCTTGCAGCACGGACAGGCGAAGGGGTACAAACATCAAAAGGGCAGAGGTAGAAGCGTAAAGAGGGTCTTCACCGATGTGTATAAGTTAACCACACGTGTGTATCATGCATCATATTGTGGCTCTTCCTACATGTGTTCCACCATCCCCCATATGACTTTCCCCTTCGCGGGGAACACTACTCCCCCCCCTTTGGAAAGGTGAAAATAGGGACAAAAAAGGGCCAATTGGATGAGAACCCCTTTTCCATCTTTTCCTTGTACGAAGAATAAGTCTCTTCAAAAGTTAACGTAAGAGATGTAAAGTCTTTTTT
>NC_020395.1:337732-341290 GCF_000321355.1 Plasmodium cynomolgi strain B
AAACCTTTGGTAAATCACACCTGTCGAGGGCAGCGGCATATGGGAGATGGGTACGACAAAGGTAAAGCTTAATTCGGCATGGTTACACCATTTGACCATTTTGTCCTCTCCGTTATGTCAAAAATGTCTTACGTGGATATGCTCGCGTGAGACGTTTTGAACGCATAAATTGTGGGCTACACGAGATGATGCACACTACAGAGCGGCCCCTTTGCATGTACACACAAATGTGTGTAGGTATTATATATGTGCCCCTTTTTAACTTAAGAGCGCAGTGAAAAGGCTACCGTGTTGTTCCTTCCGCATATTCCTACAACTCAGCTCATTGGTGCGACGCACGAATGATCCAGTGTGCGCTACTCAGCTTTGTCAATTTTTAGGAAGTTCTCCCTTTTTTTTTTTTTTTACTTATTCACCGTTTGATTTTTCTCCATCAGAATGGTCCTCAGCCGAGTAGTCACTCTCTGACTGTTCTTCCTCGGAAAAGTCACTTCCCGATTCGGCCTCCTCGGAATCGTAGGCTTCCTCTACTAAGTTGTTTTCCTTGCAGTGCGTCAAGTCGGACTCCTTTATCTGTTTGATTTTTTCTATAATGTCTAGGTTGTTCTTTTTCAAGTTGCTGTACAGGTCCAATATCAAATCGGAGACTTCGATCTGCGTGTGTGGGGGGAGGAAAGCGAAAAGGGGGAAGCTCCATGTGCACTTGCTGGTACGTACAAATATGCAACCACATGCATGTACACTGTTGCGCAATTTCGTAAAATATTTTAATTTCCTTTTCCGCAATTTTGCCGTACATCACTGTCATCCTCAATGTCTACGTTGAACAGGGTGTTCATTTCGTCCCTCAAGTAGTCGCACAGCTTGTGTTTTGGGCTGCTAGCTAAAATGGAGTATTTGGTTTTTTTTTTTTTTTTTTTACCTGACCTTTCTATTATTTAAAAAAAAAAAAAAAAATCCAAATTGTGTGAGTGGTCAGTAGAGAGGGGTATCCCCAATTTGGCCATGACACGAATGTGGGAATGGTCTATTTCGCTCTTTGTAGGGTTTTTCCCTTTCCTTTTTCTTTTTCCTTTTTCCTATTTTTTGGCGTTTTCCCCTTTTGTGTCATCCCTCCTATCGCTTACCCGACAACACGTAGCTGTGCACATATTCGATTAGTTTTTTTTTTTTCTCTTCCGAACTTGGCCCTCCCCAGTTGTTCGTCACGGCCAAACGGAGAACAGTCCTGCACGGAGGGAGGGGGAGAAAAAAACACAACGTAAAAATGGAGGGCCGGTAATAATAACGTAAAGTGAAGCACATCACAAGGCTCTTTAAGAGTGTCCACACGTGAGTATATCTACATAGAGAGGGCATTCAGCGGGAAGGTATTCACCCAACTTTTGGTGGAGCCAACTTTGTGTTAACTTCGCATGGGTAAACATTTCAATAAAAAACGGTCAAAAAAAAAAGGGGGGGGAGGAGATAAAATGTCCTTGTTGCGTTTTTCTTTTTCCCTTCTCCCCTTTCGCATAACCTGGTGGGCGCATATATGCAATTTTACCACTTCTCAAAAATCAGGTTAATCCCTTCGTAGAGCAAATTTGACACGTCATCGTTCATTTTGATTTGAAAAATTCGTTTCGGGGATTCCACGTGCCAGCTGGATTGATCACTCGTCTCAGTTGTCTCCCTGGAGTGCTCTCCTTGCGAATTATACAAACGGTCTGCTAGTTAACAAATTTGACCTACTGCAGGCCAGCAAATCTACTCTTAGGCCTTTTCAAAAAAAGGGAAAACTTATCCTCTTCAACCGCAATGGGGATGCTTTATTTCTCTTCACATTTCACCTTGCAGGGTCAGGTAAAATGGTGAATAACGCAAAGGAGCAACAAACTGATGTAATAGCAGCGCAGTGGAAATATGCGTAAGTCGGCACAACGTAGGGGGAACCTTCGCAAATTAAAAAGCTCTTTATCCAAATGGAAGAAGTAGAACATGTTCGTTTGCGCATGGCATCACGCGCAGCTTTTTTTTTTTTTTTTTATTTTTTTTGGAAAGAGCGCTTGCCATTTGCCTAACCGAACAACAGCATCGCTGTTGAGGAGGCACCAACTGAGCGAATCGCAACGGTTCAAAAGGCACAGGTGTTGTAACGGCAATAAATCCCACATGAGTACCATCTATTACCCCGTTCGCAAAAAGGAGCGTAGTGAAACATTTGACGTGATTATAAGATCTACCTTATGCCAACAAACATGGTCAAAATTGAGAAGGGAAAAAATAATGCCCTAAGTGCGTTAAAAAAACGTTTGGCTAGTGCCTTGTCCTGTGCGTAATTAAAATGGCGATCAACATTGCGGGGTGCGGGGGAAGGGAAGAAACGCCTGCTGCGTGGATAATAGACAAATGGATGAATGAGGTTAATCCCTTCCCATGGAGTGGGGGAAGTACTAACGTAGGTTTCCTTCCACTAGCTGTTCGTGGCGTTCACTGTGGAAAGGAAAATATACGACTGTGGTGCACTTTTGCCGAAGGGCTCCCACCTGTATGGGCATTTCGGAGGGAAAAAAAAGCTATTTGGTTGCTCATAATTAGAGTTAGCCCTTCACTTCAGTGGCGTCCTTTAATAAGATCGGTGAAAGTTCGCCAAGGGGAAAAGAACCTCAAAAGAAAGGCCAAGCGTTTACGTCGCAACAGCCGGAAGGGCTAAATCAGGATCCTTAGCATTACCCTTATTAATCATATGTCCCATTTTTATCTGCTAGGGGGGGTGGGGGGTAGAACAAAAAACAGACGCCCAAAAGATTTGTGCACATGTTATTTACATTAGGGTATTCTCCAAACGTGCGTTTGCTCATTTGGTCCTCTTATTTTGCAATGCCCTTAATGTGGTTAGAAGTTGAGTGGGGTTGACTACCGTTGCACTCTCTTCTTGGGTGCGAACAGAGTCCCATGGGATATGCTACTCATCGTGGGTTCGAACAGAGTCCCATGGGATATGCCACTCATCGTGGGTGCGAACAGAGTCCCATGGGATATGCCACCCTTCGTGGGTGCCTTTTTTATTTTATTTTTTTTCTCAAAATTGGCAAGCGAGAGGTCACGAGTACAATAGTGCCACCTTCCCAAGTGGGAGTTATGGACCGATGCCTACACAACTTCGCGCGAAAAAAAGGGCAAAGCAAAAGAAACCGTTATTTACCTCCATTAGTGGAAACGCCAAAGATTATTTACATGTCCCTGTTCGTCTTCCTGTGGAAGGGGACAAACTGTAGCTAAAAGGGGTGTGCTCCTCCCCAGGTGGGAAAATATCCCCCCCCCTCCCCCCTGCTGCTGTACGCACATTTGGCTGACTTGAATTTTCCCATGGGTGTGACTTTTCAATTTGAAGGAGGACCACATGTGCAATTTAGTCATTTAAAGCTGCCCCCTTCCTGGTCCTTCTTTTCCTTCCTTGACTAAACTTCATTACAGCTCCAAAGGAGTACCACCTCGCAAAGTTTGCGCGATGCCAAGCGGGGGGGGGGAGTGCGGAAAAGTGTACGACACGGCCAATCACATGCGGAAAAAAAA
>NC_020395.1:341300-351411 GCF_000321355.1 Plasmodium cynomolgi strain B
GGTTTTTTTTTTTTTTTTTTCTGACGAGGAGCTGCTTAACTAGGCATTCCACTTTATAATTAAGTAGATTTGCAGGGCTCGGCATCGGGTGCGCGCGAACTGGCCGCTTAAGAACGCCCCTCCGTACGATTACCTGCGCGTTCGGGCTGCGAAAGGAGGGGTAGCGAAGCCAGCTAAAGGGTGAGCAAAGCTGGCTAGAGGTGAGCAAAGCTGGCTAGAGGTGAGCAAAGCTGGCTAGAGGTGAGCGAAGCTGGCTAGAGGTGAGCGAAGCCGACTAAAGGGTGAGCGATACCTGCTACAAGCTCACTTAAGACTGCGTGGAGGACACCCGCAAACCTGCTCGGTTGCTTACTGGCCTGCCCACTCGATTGCCCACTCGCACACCGATCGTGGCTGCTGCACAGTGTACGCAGTCGCACACCCGTGGGGCGCGCCCCTGCTTCCACGTCGCCCAGAATGCGAAGTGGGAAATCTCCCGTGTTGTGTTTCCCCCGCTCATTTGTGAGCCCCTCTCTCGCAAGCCCGTTTGTAAATCAGCCTTTGAGTCCAGTTGGGCGCGTTGCGTGGGACACCCCGCCACCACCAAACAGACGCACAAGCAGAAGCAGAAGCACAAGCAGAAGCACAAGCAGAAGCACAAGCAGAAGCACAAGCACAAGCAGAAGCACACGCACACGCACACGCACACGTATCGCTTCTCATTTGAGCACCTGTGAAAGGTGTGGATGTAGAGGGAGGAGAGCATTCCATCACTGTAGGGGGAACGCAAAGGGGGAACTCAGGGCAGAAGAATAGGCAGTCTCTCCGAGGGGGTGCTCCGCCCTATTTTTTTTTTTTTCTCCCCATCTGTGAGCCCGCCTAGGTGCGGAGGCAGCGGTGAGAAGGTAGCGGTGAGAAGGAGGCAGCCAGAAAGATCGCTCCCCCGCAGTGATAGTGCCACACTGTAGTGATAGTGCCACACTGTAGTGATAGTACCGCACTGTAGTGATAGTGCCACACTGTAGTGATAGTACCGCACTGTAGTGATAGTGCCACACTGTAGTGATAGTACCGCACTGTAGTGATAGTACCGCACTGTAGTGATAGTACCGCACTGTAGCGACGCCGCCATGCAGAACGCGGTGCGGCACGCGCACGTGCACGACGTGCAGGAGGTGCTGGGGGCGCTGGAGGTGGACGCGACGAAGGGGTTGACCAAGAGCCAGCTAGCCAAAAGGAAGGAAAAGTACGGACTCAACGAGTTGGAAGTAGAAACGAAGAAAGGAATCCTCGAATTGATCCTAAACCAATTTGATGACCTCCTAGTAAAAATACTCCTCCTCGCAGCATTCATTAGTTTCGCATTAACCTTGCTAGACATGCAGAGTCATGAAGTCGCCATCTCTGACTTTATTGAACCCCTCGTTATAGTAATGATACTAATTTTAAATGCAGCTGTTGGAGTATGGCAGGAGTGCAATGCGGAGAAGTCATTAGATGCGTTGAAGCAGTTACAACCAACGAAAGCAAAAGTATTAAGAGATGGAAAATGGGAAATTATAGACAGTAAATATCTAACTATAGGTGATATAATCGAACTAAGTGTAGGAAATAAAACCCCAGCAGATGCTAGAATTATTCAAATTTTTTCAACCAGCATTAAAGTAGAGCAAAGTATGTTAACAGGTGAATCATGTTCTGTTGATAAATATTCAGAAAAGCTAGATCTTAGTTTTAAGAATTGCGAAATACAACTTAAGAGAAATATTTTATTTTCTTCCACTGCGATTGTAGCTGGTAGATGTATCGCTGTTGTGATAAATATTGGTATGAACACAGAAATTGGACAGATACAACACGCTGTTATGGAATCTACCAATGAAGATACAGACACTCCTTTGCAAATTAAAATCGATTCTTTTGGTAGACAACTATCTAAAATAATTTTTGTCATATGTGTCACCGTATGGGCCATAAATTTTAAGCATTTTTCAGATCCCATTCATGGATCCTTTCTCTACGGTTGTTTGTATTACTTCAAAATTAGTGTTGCGCTAGCTGTGGCTGCTATTCCAGAGGGTCTACCTGCTGTGATCACGACATGTTTAGCTTTAGGTACCAGAAGAATGGTAAAGAAAAATGCCATTGTTAGAAAATTGCAAAGTGTTGAAACGTTGGGGTGCACTACTGTTATCTGTTCGGATAAAACAGGAACGTTGACCACTAACCAAATGACAGCAACGGTCTTCCATTTGTTTAAAGAACCAACCGTATTGAAGGAATATCAGCTGTGTCAAAAAGGGGAAATTTTCTTCTTTTACGAGTCATGCTTATCAGATGAGGGGAACGATAAGGACTCCTTCTTCAACAGACTTAAGAAGGATGGACGATTATCCAGTAAGACAGAGGGACAAGTATCGTATGATGATTGTGGCACCGTCGCCTCCAGGGGAAATAGACCACACTCCAATACACACCTCTCCTATGATGAAAAAAACAACTACGAAGAAGAAAGTGACAGTTATAATAACTATGAGGAGTATCCATCAGATGTCGAAACGGACAGACCACTAAAACAGATGCATACCAACGTTAACACCATCATCAGTAGGGGAAGCAAAATTCTGGAAGATAAAATAAAAAAGTATTCGTACTCTGAAAATGACTATAATTTCTACATGTGTATGGTGAACTGTAACGAAGCTAACATATTTTGTAATGACAGAAACGAAATAGTGAAGGTATTTGGAGATAGTACCGAGTTGGCTCTCCTCCATTTTGTGCACAATTTTGATATAAAGCCGAGTTCAATTAAAAATAATGGCATGGCAGCTGAGTACGAAAGAGTTTCTGGAAAGGGGAAGAGTCACAAAAAGGAAGAAGAAAAATCAAATGCTTCAAGTTGTGGGAGTGCAATTACAAGGAATTCCTCTTACCACGGTGATAGTTACGTAGATGGATCGAAGGGAGAAACAGACAATGGAGAGGATAGTAGAAGCTACCCAAGTGAGTGCATATCCGCGTGGAGAAATGAATGCCAATTAATTAAAATAATTGAGTTCACTAGGGAGAGGAAACTAATGAGTGTTATTGTCGAAAATAAAAAAAAAGATTCCATTCTTTATTGCAAAGGAGCACCAGAAAATATAGTAAAAAACTGTAACTATTATTTGATTAAGAACGAAATAAAGCCACTCACAGAGGAGTTGAAAAGCATTATTTACAGTCGAGTGAAGGGAATGGGAAAGAGAGCGTTAAGGACGTTAAGCTTCGCCTACAAAAAGATGAAGAAAACTGATTTAAATATCACAAACGCGGAAGGGTACTTCAAATTGGAGAAGGACATGATCTACCTCGGAGGGTTGGGTATTATCGACCCCCCAAGGAAGTATGTCGGAAGAGCCATCAACCTGTGCCATTTGGCTGGAATTAGAGTCTTTATGATTACAGGAGATAACATGGATACAGCGAAAGCCATCGCCAAGGAGATCAACATTCTTCGTAATGAGGACTCTGATGACGATATGGATCAGCACACCAAGTGGAACAAAGGGGTTAACAACTCGAGCCAGAAAATAAAGTGTTGCTATAGTGGAAGAGAGTTCGAAGACTTACCACTCGATCTGCAAAAAGATATCTTAAAAAATAAGCAGCGTATCGTTTTCTGTAGAACGGAGCCAAAGCACAAGAAGCAGATTGTCAAAATATTAAAGGATCTTGGAGAAACCGTCGCGATGACAGGAGATGGAGTGAACGACGCTCCTGCCTTGAAGTCTGCAGATATAGGTATTTCCATGGGAATAAACGGAACGGAGGTAGCGAAAGAGGCATCCGATATTGTTTTGGCGGACGACAATTTTAACACTATCGTGGAGGCCATCAAGGAGGGCAGGTGCATTTACAATAACATGAAGGCCTTTATCCGTTACCTCATTAGCAGCAACATCGGGGAGGTGGCGTCCATTTTTATCACGGCTCTCCTGGGGATCCCTGACAGCCTCGCGCCTGTGCAGCTCCTCTGGGTTAACTTGGTCACGGACGGGTTGCCCGCCACGGCTCTGGGTGAGTCCTCGCGCAGCGCGAGGGCGTCAAGTGCGGCCCGTCATTTGGCGCCTACTCACGCCGCCATAGGCCGCCACACTCACTGCGCATTACTCACGCCGCCTAACTCCACACTCACTCCGCCTTACTCCGCAGGGTTCAACCCACCCGAACACGACGTCATGAAGTGCAAGCCCAGACACAAAAATGATAATTTGATAAACGGCCTGACTCTGCTCAGGTACATCGTCATAGGAACCTACGTGGGAGTGGCCACCGTCTCCATCTTCGTATACTGGTACCTCTTTTACCCGGACTCGGACGGACATACCCTCGTGAACTTCTACCAGCTGTCTCACTACAACCAGTGCAAGGCCTGGGGGAACTTCCGTGTCAACCGGGTCTACGGCATGTCGGAGGACCCCTGTTCGTACTTCTCCACCGGGAAGGTCAAGGTACGCCTCGCCGGGTTAGCGGCAGTTTGCCGGATTGGCGGCGGTTTGCCGGATTAGCGGCGGTTTGCCATATTAGCGGCGGTTTGCCATATTAGCGGCGGTTTGCCATATTAGCGGCGGTTTGCCGGATTAGCTGCGTTCACGTAGTTGATCGCTTCACCCCCCTCACCGCCTCTCCTTCACCGCCTCCCCCCCACCGCAGGCAAGCACCCTCTCCCTCTCCGTGCTCGTCGTCATCGAGATGTTCAACGCCCTCAACGCGCTCAGCGAGTACAACTCCCTGTTTCAGATCCCCCCCTGGAGAAACATGTACCTCGTGCTGGCCACCATCGGGTCGCTACTCCTCCATTTCATGATTTTGTATATCCCCCCCCTTGCCAAAATTTTCGGCGTCGTCGCCCTCACGCCATACGACTGGTTCCTAGTCTTCATGTGGTCCTTCCCCGTCATTGTCATCGACGAAGTTATTAAGTTCTACGCGAAGAGACAGCTGAACAGGGGGCTGTCGTCCAAGCGGAAGCTCGAGTGAGGCTTGGCGAAGCAGCACGAGGGCGGTCTGCGTGGCGCAGTCTGGGCCATTCGTCAGTGGGTGCGTTCCACGCGTCAGTGGGTACGTTCCACTCGCCATTGGGCACCCATCGTAAAAGCATCCCAACATTGCGAACTCACCAAACTTTATCTTCCTTTTTAATTTTTTAATGTGACGATTATTTTTACAATTCAAACTTGTTGAGCTGCTTTTTTTTTTTTTTTTTTTTTTTTTTCACACCATTTTGGGAGCCCCCATCACGTGGCGTTTATTTTTTGCTCTTCCGCAGCAACACACATTTTAATTAACGCCATTCTCACTCCCTTTTGAAACTTCCCAATATTTAATGAGTAGTATACAACCCCATGACCACAATTTTTTGCACCATCTCCCCCGGTCCACCAGCGGGAAGTTATTATGCCCATTTTGCACACGTGCTCGGAGGAATGCTCTTTTTTTTTTCTTCTTCTTCTTTCTTTCTTTTTCACACTGTTCATTTTGACGTGAACTGAATTTGTTTACACAACTGTGTTGATAGTTTGCGCGACCACGTGCATTGACATGTCGTTACGTGTGCATGGTTTGCGTTTGGGGGGAGAAGGACAAACAACTCGTAGGATGGGCAGCTCCACTGGGGCGGAGGAATATACGGGTGTGAAGAAGACAGCTGTGTGGAGCATATACAAGTCCATTGCATCCTCCCCCCCTGTGTGCACACATCCCGCGAAAGGGAAAGAGAAAACGTGTGTGGTCACCTTAGGGTGGAGGCATATAGGGGGCATATCCCTTCGCGCATTTTCGTTCAGAGTGAATTTTTTTTTTTTTTTTTTTTTTTTTTTTTTGGCTAGTTTGTTCTTCCCTCCCCACTGACGCATCGAACGAAGCAGCGATTTGACCATCTGAGCAGCAGGCACTCCCCCGGAAGACTTTCCCCTTTCTCCTTTCCCCTTTCCCCTTTCCCCTTTACTCTTTCCTCTTTTTTTTTTCCCATAAGCGAAAAACTGCAACGCAGCACTATGGATTTAGCATTTTACAACAACAACAAGTACACACTTAATTACCAAAATGAAGTCACGAAGAAAATAGTGAGGAAGATACTGAACAAGTTGGGGGAGAACAAACAGGGCGAGTCGCCTGTCACGGCTGACTACAGCAGGTGAGAGAAAGTCTTCCCTGGAGCAGTGCGCCCCAATTTGCAATTATACAAAATTTACAAATTTACAAATTTGCAATTTTGCAGCGTTGACTTGACGTCTTCTCCCCCATTTCACCCCCCCCGCGCAGAAAAAAAATCGTGGACTACTTCGCCGAGGCCGAGCTGCTGTTCACCCTGCACGACCTTTCCCAGTCAGGCGAAGTGGACATAGAGTTGTTTCCCCAAATGGCCAGGCAACTGAAGCAAGTATACGACGCGCCACAAGTAAGGAAATTCAAAAAAGAAATGAACATAAAAAAAATACACAAAATGAATTTACCCATGTTTCTGACTCTACTGAAACGAAAGCTGTTCCAAGTCATTGACACGGATGACACGTTCGACAAGCATTTTAACGTCTTGGATATGCAAAAAAAAAACACCGTTGATTTGGACGTCCTACGGACATATTTAGGGTTGGTGGGTGATAAAGTGAGTCCCGAAGATTTTGACTTTTTCGTGAAGTGCAGCACGGAGGGGGAAGGGGGTGCCGTTCCGTCCAGTGATGACCCCACCCGCTTGCTTGCGATCACCGCAAAGCAGTACAGGGACATGCTCACGTGTTATCAGCAAATTTGAAGTTTCGTCTGCAGGCGGTTGCTGTCGCGGCGATGTACTTTAGTATTTTATTTCGGCCTTCTGCCATTCGGCCATTTTGCCATTCGGCCATTTTGCCATTCGGCCATTTTGCCATTCGACCATTTTACCATTTTACCATTTTGCTTTTTTTTGTGATGTGCCCTTGGGCGGTTACACAGACACGTGCATACGCACGAACGTACTTAGGCGCAACGCCTTCCTTTTTAAGAGAGGCGAGGAGAAGCTTCCCCCCAGGGGTACCTTCCCTGTGGACACGTGTGGGTGTTCCGCTTCAGGGACAGACTTTCGTCAAAAGCTGAAACTTGCGCAATTGGAGGAGTCACTCACTCGTACGTTCATACACATGTGCATGTAAATCCCTTTCGCGTGCGAATCGAGTGGACCAACTTCGTTTTGGCGCTCACACAGAAAAGGCGATAAAACGGGGTTGTCCCCAGAGGTTGGCGCTGCAAGTGTGAAATTAACGTAACATCGGAAGGGATGCACGAGCTAGGCGCCTGCGCCGATTATAACACGTGCCATTTTGATACATGTACCACTGTAACGCCGGGGCGACGCAAACACAGAGCCCCATCTGAGAAAAAAGATATTCCACAAACACGCCGATCCGCGCTGTTTTTACTCGTTTTTTTTTTTTATTTCCCTTTTGGTTTCTTTGCTTCCCATCTTCGTTCTACGTTACTGCTTTTTCCCTACGCCGCATGGATGCGAAAAAAAAAAATTAATTGCCCTGACCCGTTCAGCCGAAATTCGAAAAAATTTCGAAAAAATATGAACGAGTCAGGCAAAAAAAAGGGTGGAAAAAAAAAAAAAAAAAAAGTGGAAGCGCATTTTTTGCATAAAGCCGTATGCGCGTAACTGCAAATGGTAAATGCGTGATTGCATCCGTCCGGCTCTTCACTTTTTGCATCCTTCCGGCTCCTCAATTTTGCATCCCCCCATGCTTCCACCATTTCTCATTCCTTCGCGCCTGTACTCCACATTTCGGCCATCTTTTCCCGCATGCTCGCTGCCCGCTGAGTGGCTATTTCCCCGGCATACCAGTTCGCTTTAAACGAAACGGTCCGAAGTTCCCCCCCTCGGGATAATCGTCAAAGGGCCGTTTGCAGGAAGGTACTTATGTACGACGCCTTGCAGAGTTGTTTGTGCGATTGGGTATGCACCCCGCGGGGAAGAAAACCCTTCAAAAGGGAAGCGTATAAGAGCCCAGCCGATAAGGACGGCCCGTTAAGGGAAGTCGATAAAGTTGAACGGATAAGGCTGAACGGATAAGGCTGAACCGATAAAGTTGAACGGATAAGGCTGAACCGATAAAGCAGAACCGATAAAGCAGAACCGATAAAGCAGAACCGATAAAGCAGAACCGATAAAGCAGAACCGATAAAGCAGAACCGATAAAGCAGAACCGATAAAGCAGAACCGATAAAGTAGAACCGATAAAGTTGAACCGATTAAGACTGAATTGCCAAAACGAAGCCATCCAAGAAGCCTCCATCCAAAGCGCACCGAGTAGGAGACCGCCCTCGAAGCCCCTCTCCCCCTCCCCGCTGAAATGATTTCCGCCGCCACGTGCTGCCGCTTGTGTAGGTGCATGTACCAAAGCTCGTGGCCCAGCGTGTAGTCATCAGAAGGGGGCGAAATTGTGCAGCGCCGAGATCGCCGTAGCGGAGTCCACACCCCTCAGCGTGCTTTTGTTTGGGGTAGCCCCCCGGGAGCCTTGCCGAAATAGTGCCCCGAACCAGGAGGGTGACGAAGTCATCAGCACTGTGAGGGCGCAACGAAAGCGAGGGGTGCCCAGGCAGGAGACGCGCACGCAGGATAAGCTCCCCCCCCCTGTGACATGCCCAGCAGTGTACACCGGGTTAGACCTCCCTACACCGGTTACCCCGCTTCAACCCGCTTCACCACGCTTCTCCCCGCTTCACCACGCTTCTCCCCGCTTCTTCCCACTTCACCCCGCTCCTCCCCTTCTACACGATGAGCGAATCGCCCATGTGCCTGTTCATCGCGTGCTCCACGAGAGACAACACGAGCCGAGAGTACATCTACACAATCCTGAAGAACCGGCTACTGGGAAGCCACGTGTGCATCGACACCAACATCCTAGACGTGCCGACCAACCTCAAGTTCTGCTCCTTCGACGACCTCCTCAAATGCGCAGACGATCTACAGAAGTACGAGAGTTACGCATATGGCTGTTTAAAAAAAATTGAGAAACTTGCAAAAGAGTATGACGAAAATATTGAACTCAAAATTATATACCAACGGCAACACATTAACATCGATCAGTACATAAGGCGATTCAGTTGGGACGATGCCAAGTACCCACGGAACAGGTCCCTAACAGACACCATAGATGTCATGGTGAATAACATAACGAAGCTGTCTGACGAAATTCATATTAAGTCTAGCATGCTGACCGATTTAAAAGAAAAGAAAAAAAAAGATATCCCAAAAACGGAAACAAACAATTTTTTCTTAAAAAATTTAAATGAAATTTTAACCCCACAGACGGTTAATCAGGCAGACTTTATGGAGACAGAATACCTGACGACTCTAATTGCATATGTCCCAAAGAACTCAGTTGAAGAATGGCTAGCTAGCTATGAAAAATTTTCAGAGTATGTTGTCCCAAGATCTACGGAACAGTTCAAAGGGTTAGTAGACAAGGATGGAAACACATTATGGAAAGTATACGTTTTTAAAAAATTTGCAGAAAATTTTAAAGAAGCAGCAAAGTTGAAGAAATTTGTTGTTAAGTCTTTTAAATATGATGAAAAAAAATACAACGATGTTATGGAATCTAGGACTAAAGTAGAAGCAGAAATAATACGACAAGAAACGTTTCTACGTAGGATGTGTTTAGCGGCTTTTTCAGATATTTTTAGTGCCTTTATTCATATTAATATTTTGAGAGTTTTTTGTGAATCGGTTCTTCGCTTTGGAGTGCCGCCTAACTTTGCCTCCTTCAGTATACGTATCAATGGGGAAAGCAAGGAGAAAAAAGTACGCAAGAAATTGTACGATATATTTTCAGCCACTGACTCGATTGGTAAGAATTACATTAAGAGGTCGGATGAAAACGATGAGGAGATATACCCCTATGTCTCGGTGTCTTTCAAAATATGATATGCACCTCATGTGGAGAGGTGAAATTCTCATTTTTTTTTTCTGTTGCCTTTCCCCCATGCATGGACGGTCAATTATTATCTACACGCGTGAAGGCAGAGAAGGGGGTGAGGTGGCTCTCCTCCTTTGTGTTACTCCCTGCGCGTGGGCATACACCGACGGGGAAAAAAAAAAAAAAAAANA
>NC_020395.1:351421-371899 GCF_000321355.1 Plasmodium cynomolgi strain B
ATAATTGACAAGACAAGGAAGCGACGAGCCCCTCGATTGGCAGTGTCACCCCTCCCCAATTAACAACTTTTTTTTTTTTTTTTTTTTTTAATGTTGCCTTATGCATGAAATTATGCACACACAGCACGCTTATCTGCGAACCGTTTGTCAATTTTTTTTTTTTTTTTTCACCCCCTTTTTGTGCATCCATTTAAGCAGACTATTACCATGCCACAGTTGTGAATACTGACATGTGTTCACCTACAGCTTTAGCTGCAGTGTGCAATGGCGCGGCAGAGTGGAGAAGGAGGAGGAGGCAGAGCCCGTATGTGCTCTATTTCGGTTGGCACAAGTAGGGGTTACGTGGATCTGTTCGAATAAGGCAACACTGTGTACCCGCTCACTGGAGTAATGATTAACCATGGCGGTTACAACGAGTGCGTCTCACCAGCGTTGTAACTGGGGATGGCTTCACAGCGCAGGGGATACACGTGTGTAGGGGTGCTCCCTGACTCGTTTTGGGTTTTTTTTTTATTATTTTCCCCTTTTTTGACGATGCGACAAGTTGGAGGTGTTGTCTCCCCGCGAGGAGGGCCCCAAACAAAAGGGGGGGAAAGGGGGAAAAGAAAAGAACGCCAAGACGCCTACCCCCTTATGGCTATGCCCCTCTTAATGAGAAGACGCCCGGGCGGCAATTCCCCGTGTGCTGGATGCGCCCCCTACTTTGGGAGGATCACGCGGGCGAGGCGCAAAGTTGCAGATCGTTTCTCCGAATTTGTTGCAGGGAGTTTTCCGGAAGGGGGGTCGGGCCAAGCGTGGCGAGGGGCGCGAAAGGGGGCTCCAGTGTTCGTCCGTTCGTTCGTCCGTTCGTTCGTCCGTTCGTTCGTCCGTTCGTTCGTCCGTTCGTTCGTCCGTTCGTTCGTTCGTTCGTTCGTCCGTTCGTTCGTTCGTTCGTTCGTTCGTTCGTTCTGTTTATTTTATTCACTTCTTTATTTTGTTATTTTATTATTTTTTTTTTCCGCTCGGCCAGCTCAAAGCGGCACCCGCCAACCTTCTGTGCAAGTCGCCAGGTGGGCAGCGCACTGGGCAACCGATCAAGCACCAGTGTCACTAAAAAAAAAAACAAACACACAAGTATGCTCAACTTGCCGCACACTAACACACACGTGTTCACTCTCTCTGAGTAACCTTGCGAAATCGCGTGAGAGAGCCAGGTCACACAGGGTTTTTTCCCCCTCCCCAGACCGTTTTTTTTTTTTTTTTTCACGAGAAGAAGTAGCCAAGTGCAGGAGCCAAACATACAGCACGATTGAGCAAAGGGAGTTGTATTTCCGTGGTGACTTCTTCCCTTTCCCCAATCTTTGAGTTATCACCCAAACGGACGAAATGAATCATCGTGATAGTACCCTGCTAGCCAAGTACCACAAGGGGGAAGAGGACAACGGGTTTGTCAGAACGCATTACTTCAAAAAGGTCGAAGAAAAAAATGTTGATAAAAATTTGGTGAGTCTTGAAAAGATGTTTCTTCCAGGTGATATATACCTAGACGTGTACATAAATGAAAAGGAAAGAAATAACTTCGATTTTTTTTTGAACAATTTATTAGATGAAAGGAGAAGAACGACGGACTTTTTGAGCAGCTGGACACACATAGAAATCAGTAATATTTACAACTACATCCTTTATAACAGTGCTTCCTGTAGCAACGTCATGGATGATAAGAAGGGACACCTGGTGTTGAAGCTGAAATACACAAACGAAAATAAAACGATCACTTCCTATTTTAAGGTGCACTGTCGAAATGTGAAATGGGAGAGTGAGAAGAAGGTCTGGCACATCCCCATCTTTTATATCTACGAGATGACTAAGCTAACAATTTTTCTGGGAGGCACCGTCAGTGACACCGTTTTGTACTACGTCTGCAAGCTGTTTAGCCACTTCGCCTCTGCGAGGGAGCCGGCCAAGCAGCCGCCAAGCGGAGCGACAAAGGAGGCGCCAAGCGGAGCGATAAACGAGGCGCTAAACCAACCGCTAAACAAACCGCCTAACGCACCGCCTAACGCACCGCTGGACGAAGCAAATGCGGGGAAGACGAGCAGGGAGGGCCCAGCTCCCCCCGGTGCAAACCTGGCAGAGGATCCGACCAACCCCGCCAGCCGGTACGACGAGGCCCTCTTCTCTCTCAGGGACAAGCGTGGATTCATCGAGCACGTCGCGAAGAGCGCCATGTTCGCCATGCAACACATAATCGTGCACAACCCGGTGAGGAGCGACTCGGTGCAAGTAAAAATCGTGCCATATAATGAAGAAGTGGTCCGAAAGATGAAGGAACTTAATCTCTTCCATTGGGACAAAACGGAAAATATTTGGACAGTGAAGAAAACGAATTTTAAAGCGTTCTATACGAATGTTATCAAAGGGCTCGATTACAAGTTGTGCTCCTACTATGACTGTTATAAGTTCGCTAAGCAGCAGTTGGTGGTGGAGGGAGACTCCAAGGGAGGTGTCTGCTTGGGGGGTAGCACCTCCAGCGTGACTTTGGCGAGTTCCAAAAAAAGCGCCACACAAATGAGTTCGTTAAAAAGAAAGAGGAAAATACCAGCTAGCGAAATAAAGCAGACAAAACAAAATTGCAAACTGAGTATTTGCTACGAGAGCACAGACTCGTCATACTCAGACGAACTGTCACACAACGTGGATGCAAGTTACTACGAAGGAAGAGAACAAGTAAATAAAATAAAGCTCATCGGGGCAGCAAACAACTACTACAGAGATATCATTTACAACAAACTGAACAAACTCAAACATCTGAAGCCGCCAAATTTTACCTATGACCCAAAGGGACTAATAACGAAAAATGGTGCAGGGACAAAAGGAATCGAAATTTACGACATGCCAAGTGACATAAACGAATGGAATAAAATAAGTTTTTGTATCGTCCCAGATGAAAAAGAACACGTCGATTTATATGACCCAAAAATTTTATGTAGCCTCGTTAGCGATGTATACATGCTAAAGGAAAAAGCAGTTGATCTCATTTTAAAAAAATTTCAAAGGTGGCCTGAATACACCGACGTCTACTGGAATAGTATTTGTACTGAGAATGAATTCATCGTGAGGAACAAAAATTTCAACACGAGACAAAAGCTAGCTCACGATAGACTCTTCAGCAAACAATTTTTTTATATATTCAACATTGGGAGTGTGAAGCAGTCCAATTATTACGATGCGCTATTTTTGTGTAAAGCTTTAATAACTCTTGGCGAGGGGAAAATTGTCAAGGACCCTCTCGACGCCGAGTACATTGTCGTTGACAATTGCAACGATCCGAATGCCATCGACTTTTATAACTCGTTGCAGGGTAGGCAGAAAAAGAAGAAGAAGAAGCTCCCCTTGTTCGTCACCCCCACTTTTATATACGACTGCATTTTGAACTACTCCGTGTCGTATCCCTCCAAGAACAAGAGCCACTTTTCCTTCGCCTGACGGGGGGAGTTGCTCCATTTGGGCCGCCGACCATTTGGGCCATCCGCCATTCGGGCCGCCCACCATTTGGGCTGTCCACCATTGACCATCGCGTCGTGTCCACCCTGGGGAACCCCCACATGCACACTGCTAATCACCAACGCGCACATTACGCTTCACATTTTAAAGACAAACGAAACGGAAAAAAAAAACGCCTGAATGGGTCAGCTTTTTTTTCCTTTTTTACAGCAGTTACATGCACATTTTGAAAAAAAAAAAAAAATAGCTAACTAGCTAGCTAGCTGCAATGTTGCGCAAATGGTGAGTCGTACCTCGCACACGCGTGCAGACCTCAATTGGCCACTTGGAGATGCGAAACGCGCAACTCCAACGCGTAGATTGCAACTCCTGCAACGTGTCGCGTGTAACTCCTACGCCGCGCTGTCCATATAACTCAGTATTTCGTGGCAACACCTGACTTCCTCATCGAAGCCCTGCGAATGCAGCACGATGAGGGACCTGCCTTTCTCCACGTCCTGCAAGGACATCCGGTTTTTATAGCCACTGCCTGCAAACACCATTTCTTCAACAAAGGTTATGTTACACAGTTGGGCGCATTTCACGTGGATTTTACTTTTTAACTCATGTATAGTGCTTATCTGGTGAATTTCCAAAAATGCATACGTCTGTTTTTCCATCCCCGTGGAGTTTCGCCCCATCGTTGTGTCATTCTGCTCAATCGTCGTGACAGAGGTGTTCATTGCGGGAGTGCACCTTTTCGTTTCATCTCCTATTTGGGTGTTACTACTTTGCTGCGCGTCTGCTGAGAAAACATTATTTTTACCTTCTCCCTCTTGAGGGGTCTCACCATAAGGCTTTTTGGCATTACTTGGGTTTTCCTCCTTATCGATTGCAGTCATCAGATGGGGATCCACCACAGCAGGGGTTACATTAGTCCTCCCCTGTGAAGCCACATCACATGCCTCATGTACAACACGGAGGGAGTTCGGCACACACGGCTGACTCGGCACACACGACTGCTTCATCACACACGACTGCTTCGGCACACACGACTGCTTCAGCACACACGACTGCTTCAGCACACACGACTGCTTCAGCACACACGGCTGCTTCGGCACACACGACTGCTTCAGCTTGCCCAGTTCCTTTAAAACCATATAGACCTCCCTCGACGCATAGGCATCCGCAGCAGCATACAGAATTTGCTCCTCCTTCAAGTCATCACTTAACCAGTTAGACAATCGAAAATGTTTTTCTAAATTCTTTTTAAGAAATAATTTGACTAAGAATTGTAATGAAGGAGGGTATAGAAAACTCTGCATGCAAAAATCATATAAATCGAAAGTGTTCCTTATTTGGATATGTTGATCTTGGAACATAGCTTCGTCATTTCGAAGGTCATGACATACTTTCTTTATTTTTTCATCCTCCATAATTTCCTTCACACACATGGGGATTTCCCCCTTGAGTTTGTTAATGTTGAAGACGAAGCAGAGGTCTTTCGAGCTGAGCTGAATGAGGCATAACGTTTTCTTCTCACTACATGGTGGGTAGTTATTCCTGTGTGTTCTTTTTAAAAAACTACCTTCTGTCCACATTGCCGTGAACCCTTTCAATTTAGTCTCCTTCCTAGGATATGCTCTCTGTGGGCATGTCCCTAACGATGACGAAATGCTATTTCGCATCCCGTTGCTCCGGATCGTGTCCCTCAGTAGTTCATCTCTTGGAGAGACCTTCCCGCTGTCCAAATGGTTCGAACGTCCTTCACTTAGCTCTAAAACGAATTCCGTATCAAACCCGATGATATCCGTACCCATGTACTGCATTATGCTCTTTTCATATTTACGGATATTCTCATCATGTACGTATATGACTGAACCGGGGAACTTCAACGGACTTAAGTGTTGACCTTTGCCATCGTGGGGATGAACTGTGCAGAAGGTCCCCATGCGCTTTCTAAGAAGCGATCGCATTGTTGCGCATGCCGATGGGGAAGTGGGATAAAGGAAGGACGTGGAGGATGCCTAGCACACGTGGGGTTGCCTCTGTTACGAGGAGGCATCCACTTTGCCCCTCTCCGAGTGCCTGCGCTAGTTGAGCATGTTCGCGGTGCGGGCCAGCGCGGCCACATCGATCAGTAGGGGGCAAAGAAAAATGTAAGAAATGGGCCAAGCGTTCCAAATGGGCCACGTGTTCCAAATGGGCCAAGCGTTCCAAATGGGCCAAGCGTTCCAAATGGGCCAAGTGATCCAAATGGGCCAAGCGTTCCAAATGGGCCAAGTATGCATGTATACGCGAGGAATAAAAAGGGTAACTCGAACGGGTCGAGCAACTGACCAACACCTGAGCAAAGAGGAACGATGCCTTTTCAGTTACTTCTGTTCACGTGCGCACGACAAAAGGGAAGTTCCCCCCCCATCTCCTGCTCACTTGCTATTCTTCTTTTTTTCCATTTTGGCATGTTAAAAAAAAAAAAAAAAAAAGAAATATATATATGTATCACCCTGCATGAACATCCAACTGCTCGGAAGTTGCAGGGAAACGCCTCCCCCCCTTCGACGCACTCATGCACTCACACCACGCTTGGAAGAAGTGGCCACGACGCAAAAGTTACAACCATTTGGGTAAACAAATCGAAAGGAAAGAGAAGGGTGAAAAAAAAAAAAAAAAAAAGAGGAACACACCACAATGTGTGTCCATCATAGTAGCATGTAGTAAAGTATGCCCTCTGATGCAGAGAGAACAGAAGCGTAACCCTTTTTGTGTTTTGGGTGAGTCGGTCCAGGCAGGAGTTCGTTCCCGTGAGTGCGCATACATGAAGGGGGCGTATGAGTGCGCACCAAATGCACCAGCCTGTGCGACGGTACGTATGCATGAAAGTGGAAATTGCATTTGGGTAGGAGGGGAGGTGTCATGTCGCCGTATGTACGCTCGTCCATGCGCCCAAGCCTGAACAGTTTTCCTCGAAAGGGGATGAATTATATCGCATTTTGTTTGGTAATTGTACGAAAGTTTTTTTTTTTTTTTTTTGCCTGCCCATTTTTTGAGCTTTCCTTTATTTGTATTTCTTTTCTTTTCTTTTTTTTTTTTTCACCCCCCCCTTGGCTTCTTTTCCACTCGCTTGTTCCAACCACCCGTGTGAAGTGCAAAGATTTTTGCTTCATTGGAGCGTGTACTTTTGGAATGCATTCCTCTCGAGTGCGTATGCGCAGTTCAGGGCGAAGCCATAGGTGAAAAAGGAAAGGCGAAAAGGTGAAGAAGTGTGCGTGCAAGCATACGCACGAACAATCGCTTATGCCTCACACTTTCACGTACACACTTGCATATCTCCCTGCGCAATTCCCCACGCGAGCTCGCACACACGCAACCACGTGTGAAGGAAACTCCTCAGGGGGGTTCCTGTCAAACTGTTTCTTTCGCACCATTGTGTGCTTCCGCTTGGGAGAGGGGGAACCCAGAAGGCCAAGCAAGCGAGGCAGGCGAAGCAGGCGAGGTTACACCCGCGGGGGGGAAGGTAGTGGCGCAAACAGGTTGTGCACACGGCGGTCAGGAAGGGCGGAAGTAGCCCGCGGCTGTTCCGATCAACTGCTACGAGCAGCGACCCACTCCCAGTAAGCATTACCGTGATACCGCATAACCGCGATACCGCTACACTGCATCACCGCTACACCGCTATACCGCTACACCGCGATACCGCCCCCCCCGGAGAGACGAGCCACCATGTCGTTCGACAACATCGGGAGCAACATGAACCTGAGTATCCACAAGATATTCAGCTCGAGGTACAGCGCCCCCACGAAAGTGAGCGACGATTGCAAACCGGTGGCGAAAAAAAGGAGATGTACAATCTCAGTTGCGAATGAACCAAATACGCAGCAAAGGAACCACATAGACTACCTTAACTACAATTTCAATAATGCTTTTACCAAGAGAAGGAAGTATTCCTCCCCGTATTCTTTGTCCAACCAAAACAAAAAATTCACCCCACTAAAGTGCAGAACACAACTGAGAAGCAGCGTCGATGAGAGCATTAAGAAGAGTGCCGCTGTTCGATCTATAGTGAAAAAAACGATGAAAAAGAACAAGTCCGAAATATATGAACATAATGAAAAGAACTACTTGAATATGAGTAAGGCATATTACCTTAACAGACTAGAGGGAGCAGGGAGCACTGGCGAGTTAGTCCATTCGGGACAGGTAGCAGAATCAACCCATACACTGCAGAACCCACAAATGACAGAGCATAGAAGGAATTTAAACGAAACGTATATCTTGAGTAGCACCACTCAGAGTGTAAACACAAACCCAAAAGGATACGTTAGCACAAATGCAGATAGCCAAAATACATTCAGAGAGACCCTCCCCTTGTACATAAACTCCGAGTCGACAATTTCTAGCTTTAACTTAGAACGTGAATTGGAGAATAAGTTATACTTAGAAGGAGTTGCACCGATTGGCAATGCGAACGGTGCACTACGTATTTCCCCGGAGGAAAATATGCAAAAAAAAATTGACTTGTATAAAACGAATGCCACTGTGACAGATTACGGGGCACGTCGTCGTGCCCATCACGTGGGGAAAGACGATGAGGAGAGAAAAAAAATAATTGACAGTCACCCACTGAAGAGAAGACACACGACGCAACTTTTAAGAGAGCAAGATTTTAGATACAATTACTCGGACCCCAATTATTTAAATAAATATGTTGAGAGAGAAAAGAATCACAAGAACAGCACGCGGAGACACAGTGATGCCATAAGGTGCAAGTCGGTCAATGGGCTTTACTACAGTGACGTCACGAATGAGCCAAGCGTGTACTCCTTCAGGAGCGAAGCGCTCCCCCACAGTTACCACAGTAGTCGACGTTTGGAGTCCTCACGAAATTATCACCAGAAGGAGTGCTCCACAGAGAAGGAGTGCTGCACCGAGAAGGACGCCGACAACCCACTCTTCCACACGTGCTTCTTTAAGAACGCGGAGGAGTTCGAAAATGGAGACATAAAGCGAAAGGGTACTGCATTGAGCCGGGCGGGGCAGACCGGGGCAGATCGGGGCAGCCCGTGGAAGCCCGTACATCCGCTGCGCTGAAGTTCCCCCGCCCATGCATCTAACGTGATCGGCCAACACATCAAACTTTGTCGGCCAACACATCTATCCAACTTGGTCCGCCCACTCATCTCCCTAACTTCGCTCTCCAACACATGTAACTTCCCCCCCGCGTGCACCCTCCTTCCCCCGTAGAAAACGTGGAGCCGATGAACCCGAACGAAGAAAAGGACTCGGTGCTGAAGAACGACGCAGAGTACCTCTTTAGCAGGGGATTCTTCAAGGATATTTATTCGAACATCCAGCGAAAAGGAGAGTTGAATTTCATCGATGAGTTGCTGGAAGGAGACGACGAATACTACATTAGCAAAAGCAAACTAAACAAAATTATCGAAAATGCAAAAAATAAAGAAATGAAGTATCACTACATCGATCGCATGTTCCTCTATAGACATGCAAAAAATGTCATTGACGATGCGGATTATGAGACTTACAGGAATAAGTGTAGAACCCAACACAAGTACTTAGATGTACCTTTTCCTAATCTTACCGAATTAATGAACCTCAAGTCTGTTGGCATCTTTGATGAGGTAGACGACACGGATGAGTACTACCACGCCGAGGTCAAGCTACTCGAGAGCTATTACTACACATCTAGGGGACTTCCACACGAGGGGGAGCAGCAGGAGCATCAGCAGGAGCAGCAGCAGGAGCAGCAGAAGCAGCAGGGCGATCTGCAACAGGCATACAGGAACAACATGAAAATGACCGTGCCGGTGGCGATGCCTATGGATGTGGCCCTGGCGATGAGCAGAGGTCACAAGGGAAGCGATGAGGAGGCAATTCTAATTCAAAAGGGGGAGGAAGCCAAACAGGAGGATGGTACCACAAAAGAGACAACACTACCGGGGGACGGACTATTAAAAGAGGACCAACGTGGTGGGGACAACCCGATCGAACAGAGCAGCAGACTTGGACAGAGCAGCCATCCTGAACTGAACAGCCATCCTGAACTGAACAGCCATCCTGAACTGAACAGCCATCCTGAACAGAGCAGCCATCCTGAACTGAGCAGTCAACCGGAACATAGAATTGTCTTGTCGAGTAGAAACCCCCCCTTTGATGATAGCGAATATAATGAGGACCTTTCCGAGAGGGAGAAAAGGGAGAAATTAATTTGCCTGATGAATAAAATGAAGAGAGAAAAGGATTCGTTTTTTGAAAGGATCTTAGATGCACCTGACTTTTCGAAGATTCTAGAACCCGTTTTTTCCCTAAACGAAAGCTTCCTCCTGTCGCACCAACTATTTAATGTGCAGTATGCAGCCCAGCTAGGACCCGTTGTCTATCTCATCAAAACGGAGGATGAACATTATGTATACAGAGCAATCGAAGTAAGTAGACTCTTCGAAGAAAAGGTGAAGTCCATCCTCGATAATCAGAAGGTTAATGACAACTCGAAGGATAGAAATGACTACTATGACTGTTTCTCTAATGAAAAATTCCCCTTTCTCCACGAGCTCGACGTTAAGTACTACCTACGCATCCCCATGAGCACGGGGTGGAACCACTTTGGCTACCTCAAGAACCAAAACAATGTGCTCTTTTTCCGCAGACGTAAGAATGCCTAGCGTTCGGCAGCGGCAGAGCGCTAAATGGGCGCTCACGCAGGCACACAGGTGTGCACATACGTGATGTAGCATACGTGCTGTATTATACATGCCTTATGATGCATGCCGTATGATACATGCTATATGCACTCTGCAGCAGGGGGTGGGGTGGACGTCAGACCCCCTTCTATTCCTGAATTCTAATCCTGACTTCTAACCCTACGAACGGTCAGCCCTTTTTTTTTTTTCAATAACGCATTTAAGTAGCCCACTTATATTTGCCAACACCATTTTGATCACCGCGTGAAGGAGGAGAACTCCCCTTTGGAATGTCAATTATCAGTAGGGACGTGTCTGTCCCGTAGGGCACCTGGTATGTCTTTACAAATACGTAGCTGCCCCCTCTGGTCACTCCAATGAGAGAAAACCACCTCTCTATCGAACTGACGAACTGCTAAAGGTAATGTTTCTCCGTAGGTCGTAAAGTTCGCTTTGCATACGCAGGATGGGGGGAGAAAAAAAAAAAAAAATGCTAGCGGCCACTCCGCATGCAACACGAAGGGTGGAACTGACTAATCGCTCCAAAAGGAGAGACGTCGACGCAGCAATAATACGTGCGAAAAGGCCGCGTGGTTCACAATGGACCTCGGCGATTCCTCACGCGGGGCAAATAGAAATGCACACAACACACTGTATAAAGCTACTGCGTCATCAACCTGTGGGGGATGCCTCCAGGGTGAGCACGCTCATCGCGCTGTACTTCTTATCGTTAGATGTGCTCCTTTTTCGTTCGCATGTCAAAGTGGGGAAAGCTTCTTAGCCTAGTCCTCTCCTCTGTAGTCAGTCCTCCTCCTCTGTGCACCCTCCTCCCACTTCTCCCGCGCAACGTCACTTCCTTTTGCTCCTTGCCACTTTGCTGACTCTGTTATTGTACACACCTGCGTCATTCGCGCCTTTCTCGTACGTGCCTTTTTTGTTTTTATTTTTTCTCCGGTAACTCCCCTTGTTGGAACTCTCGTTCGGCTCGCCTCTGCCACCCCCGGGGAGGGAGCCCGTCTCCTGGGTATACACATCAACACTGTCGTGCAGATTCTCTACAACGATGCGTTGCTCTTGTTCAGTCGCACACACCTCATAGTCGTGCGAGGTCAGGTCGAATTGGTTGACTCCCTCCGTGGGGTCATTTGAATACTTTGCATTCTCTCCTTCTAAGAGACAAAGAAGGGGTTCTTCTATCTTTGAAAAATTGTTCGTTCCCCCCAAATTACTTCCTTGTGGTCCATAATCGTTGCATGTCCTCTCACTTTTCCTTTCGCTCTTTTGCCCCCCTTGCTTGGGCGATCTCATTTTACTCGTTACCTGCTCACGTGGGGACGAGTTAGCATGACCCACCTTCGTGTCGTTCGATCCCATTCGGCTGATTTTTAAGCGGTTCGACTCTGCGTTGTCTTTTCTCTCGCTCTGCTTTGGTTCCCCTTTAAAGGAGCAGTTTTCTCCACCAAGGACAACCTCAAAATGGGAGGGCATTCCTTCTGTCCCGTTGCTCCTAACCATTTCCACGCACTTCCTTTCCTTCGCCACGTCGACTGCCATCACATCATCACAGGGAGTAGTACCGACTAATAAATCACCCTTACGCAGACCATCCTTTTTGTTTCGCATAGCTTGTCCAACTCTACTCTCTCGATCTCCGTGTAGAAGCTGAAGCTGAGGATGAAGCTGGTTCTTCTTCTTAAATCGGCTTTCCTCGTTATCTCTCTCTTCGTTTTCTTCTTCCCCATCGAGGGGGTCACCAATGGGTGAATCATTCCCCTTTGGGGGCTCTCCCTCTCCTCGACCGTCATTGTTACCATCATGCGTAACATCGATTCGAACGTCTCCTTTCTTTTCTCCCTTTGCTGATCTCGTGTCCCTGCGGAAGGGGACTCCTTCCACGCCTCTCGACCACCTATTTCGACTTTTGTTCCTCACTCCATCAGCATGACTTCCCTGGTCAGCTTTCCTTCTCATTGGGTCGATATCCTCCCTCTCAGTTACGTCCTGCATTCCGTTATACAGCCTATGCTCCTGCTCCTCCTGCCCCTGCCCCTGCCCCTCCTGCTTCTGCCCCTCCTGCTCCTTCTGCTCACTTGGCTGCGTTTTCCTGTACTGAATGGCCCCTCCATTGCTTTCGTTCCTCCATGCGTTGGCACCATAATTTACCCACTTCTTAGCTCCCATCGCACATGGTGACGTCTTCTCCGATGCGTTGTTAATCACCACCTCGGTGTCCTCACAATTGAGATCATCGAACGTTGGGACGTTGTTCAAGCCATCCGTGTTCATGTGGTTCCCCTTCCCGTGTGTACTCTGGTGGACATTCGTTGGGGTCGCCGCAAAGTGGGGCGATGTACTAGGGACGGCGACGGGGGACCAATTAGCTCCATAATTGAGTGCACAGTTAGCCGCGTAGCTACCTACGTACGGCGCATTCCTACCCTTTCTCCGTCCACTAACATGGCCAGCTGACTTAAACGTCGTGTCGTAACCACCGTTGTAATGATACCCCCCACTGCCACTCCCCCCTCCGTTGTTCCCTGGGTTTATCGCGCACCCATTGGGATCGAAACCTGAGGCGGCTTTAACAATGCCGCTGTTAAACGGGGCACCGCCGCTGCTAAACGGGCCACTACCGCTACTGAACGGAGCGCTGCCACCCTGGGGGGGAGGCATGCTTCCCCCATCGGCATAAGAAAAAATGCTCCCCGTGGCAACACTCCTCTGCGAGGAGAAGCGACTATTTGGCATCGTCCCGTTTCTGTTCACATAATTAGTAAAATGGATCCTGTTGTTCCCTGTGTTGTTCGTGGGTTGGTTGGTCCATTGCTGCCCCCCCACTCCGTAATGACTGGTGGTCCCGTTTCTCTGCTGTCTCCGTTGGGTAAAGCCGTTCATGTGATTCTGGTTGTGTCGTTCGTACCCCCCGTTGAATGTATATCCCTTAACGTCGCGCACGCTGTCCACCCCCTTCACGCTGTTCATCCCCTTCGCGCTGTCCACAGCAACCGCACCACCTATGGTGTTCCCTCCTCTTGGATGCTCACCACCTCCCAAGTGATTCGCATAGAAGCTGTAATTCTCGGCTGAACCCGCGAGTTCGCTCCCTCCCCGGTTGTCATTGTAGCTGTTGTTTTGGCCTCCGCTTCGACCTCCGCTCTGACCTCCGCTCTGATCGCCACTTTGACCTCCGCTCTGACCGCCAATCTGACCGCCGCCCTGACCGCCAATCTGACCTCCGCTCTGGTCGCTACTCCCAACGCTGCACCCCTGGGGGTAGTTCTCCGTGGAGGAGTCGTTCTGGCCGCTCATGTAGCAGTAGTCCGACGTATGGACGTTTCTCCTGCGCCGCTCGGGGAGCTGGGCGAAGAACCCCTTGTGGCCGATCCTATGGCTAGCCATTCTGCCACCACTACCGTTGACGTGCACCTTAGAGTGTGCATGGTTTGAAGCACTCGTATCCATCGTCGTTATCGTCGTTATTGTCGCCGTGGTGGTGGTACCCGTGCCTGTGGGTGATATTCTACTTAACATAAAGTCATTTTGAATTACACCCCTTTCGCTATAGGTGTTGTTTCCCAGTACGTCATTCTTGGAGTAATTGCTGGTGGTCTTTCCATCCGTTAGGTTGCTCTGTAGGGGAGTTATTTCCTGGGGGACATACTTGAACAGGTTGTCGCGGGTGACCACTTCGTTGTGCACGTCACCTCGGTGGTAGTTGCCACGCCTCCCGTAGTTTCCTCCGTAGTGGCTGCCCCCTCCGTATTGGCCGCTCCCTCCGTATTGGCCGCTCCCTCCGTAGTAACCTCTCCCTCCGTGGTGACCTCTCCCTCCTCGGTGACCTCTCCCACCGTAATGGCCTCGCTCACCGTAATGACTGCGCTCACCGTAATGGCCGCGCTCACCGTAATGGCCTCGCTCACCGTAATGGCCTCGCTCACCGTAATGGCCACGCTCACCGTAATGGCCACGCTCACCGTAATGGCCGCGCTCACCGTAATGGCCGCGCTCACCGTAGTTGCCTACTCTGCCGCAATTAACGCTTGCACGGCTACTCCCTGCGCACGCGTCGGCGCCACCCACACAGTCCCTCCTGTTCAGGAACGCCCCTCTGACCATTCCCTCAAGGGGGGCAGCTTCTTCCTCTCCAGTGCTACAATTCACCCGCCTGTCTTCCCACTGCGCCTCATCCGCATCAGCTGCATCAGCCGCATCAGCCGCATCAGCCGCATCGTCCTCATCTGTCTTGGGGTCTCCGTCCAGAAGCAGGTCCCTCTGGGTTGGTAAGCAAAGAAAGGTGTTCTGCGTTTTCATATTACTGCCATAGTTAAAATGATCTCCGGGGAAGTAAATCGCCTTGTCCTTTTCACCACTGTCCGTTTTAACTGCACCGATCTGCGTGACTGCCGCTTTGTTTTCCGGAGAGCACTCCCCTGTGTGCACTGATCCGATCCTTTTTTCCCTCTCCCCTTTGCCACTCTCCACGTAACTGCAAACAGGCGTTGCTTCACCAAATGCCCAGTAGGCCTTCCCCCTCTGATGCTCCTTCATTTGCACCCTAGGTACATCAAAAATCCTGGACACACCCTCCACCACATCCACATCGACGTAGCTAATTAAAACCCTTTCCAGGATGGACCTGAATCCGTTGACATTTACCGCCCGCTTGAACTTTTCCATGTGGGGTTTGATCATTGCTACTTCTAAATTTTTTAAGTCATTATTTTGGTAGCAAAGGATATTCTCCGATCTAGACCTACGGTGCTTTGGGGGGGTATTTGGTGCGTTCGCCCGACCCGGTCTCTGTTGAACGGCATGCTGCTCGGTATGCTGCTCGGTATGCTGCTCGGTATGCTGTTCGTCATGCTGCTCTCCATGCTGCTCTCCATGCTGCTCGTCATACTTCTCACCTTGCTGCCCACCTTGCTGCTCTCCATGGCCGTTGTTGCCGCTACGACCCATGATGTGCTCCTCCTCCTTGACCACCCCCCCAATCACGCCTCTCCCCTTTTTGGTGGCCCCGGCATCTCCGCCCATGATCGACCGTTTAAGTTTCTCCACAGCGCTTCCCTTTTTTGGCCTCCTTAAGATGGGTTCTTTCTTCCAGCCATTCATCGGCATGCTCAAGTTCAGACGCACACTGCTCCTAACCTGGGTTAGGTTAGGGTTCACCAAAAGGGAACCCTTATCTCGAGCCGAACTGCTCTCACCGATTTGGAGAACCTCCTCCTTGTGCGTCTTCAATTCCGCTCTGTAGCAATTCATTATTGTGCTATCCGTCGTGAGAGCAAACTCGTCCTGTTTATCATACTTGGGCTTGCCGTCTCCAGAATGCACCTCGCCCGCGTCGTAATTGCAACATTCCACTGCACCTTTACTCGGCGGTATCTTCCTTTTAACACAAAATGGAGACCCATCTGTGTAACTGGAATCTCCTACAAAGACTGTCCCCTCGTTTGTCATGCCACACACTGGTTCGCCCAGAAGGAACTCCCTATCCCCTTCGTCTACTCCTCCAACGGGTTCACTCCTCCGAGTAGACCCCCCTTTCCCTTTATTTGATGAGAAAAAACATTCGTGCATGCTTGGGAATTGGGACTTGCCTCCTTTTAAATTCCTCCCATGTCGCTTAAGCGCGTTTGGGGGGAACACGCTGTTTTGCTTTTTATAAGCCCCGCTTTTGTGCATTTCTGGTGGTTCTTGCGCCGCATGGAAGGAGAGCGCTCCACCGGGGTTGTAACTGCTTTGGTTGTAACTGCCTTGGTTGTAACTGCCTGGGTTGTAACTGCCTGGGTTGTAACTCCCACCCTCTCGGTTGTAGTCGCCCCCCCCTGAGGGGTAACCCCCTACCACCGTGTCCGCCTTTCCGCCCTCATGGTTCGCGATACGGCTTGAAAGGCGCCTCGGAAAGGGGTTCCCAGCTCGATCGCCACCATGACTTCCTCCTACATGATCAAAGCACTGCCTCGCCTCAACACACACAACTGCTGCTTCTCCTACCCCGTTGGGCATAGTATCCACAGGTAGGTTCTTCTTCAAAGTGTCATCTCCCCCTATGGTTGTCTTCCCATCCGGACAACACACACCATCCACGTAGAACCCCTCCTGATGAAGCTCCTCCCCTCCTGGAGACGCCTCCCATTCTCCATCCTCCCTTAATGTCCTACCACAAAGATTCCCCACCGGAGGGACTCCATTCCCTGACACCCCATACTCTTTCGTCACGGTGCTATTCTCGTCAAACGAGTGGGTACTGTCCAACTGCGTAACGCTCTGTAGGTAGTCCCTCTGTGGATTCGTCACAAGGTCATTATCAACAAGCGTTTTTATACTCCCGTTTGCACACTCTCTACGTTTGTAACCCTTATGTGTTGTTGTGGGAGGTCCTGGAAATGGGTCCTTCCTCCCATTCGGATCATCCGAACGAGTTTCACCAGTACTGCCATTACATAGGGTATTCTTCCCCCTCCAGAAATTCCCATTGATGTTAATTTCATAGTTGGAGCTACACACAGGGGGGTGACTTCTATTTAGTGCCTTCCTCCTACCTGCACAATTTTTATTAAACGGGACTGATGAGTGGTTACCGTTGGGATTTTTTCTGGACACTCCATTATTTGCCTGCACATAAGGAGAGCTTTCCATTACATGGCTTCTTCCATTGGTGTGCAGGTCTTCTCTACTGCTACATTGGTCCTTCCTAAGTACCTCCACAACATCACACTTGCCATTTTTAAAATGTTCTTCTATGTCGACCTGATTGGAAACTGTGTCATTGTCACACAGGTCGCCACCTCCGCTGACTTGATGATTACCATGTCGGCTCTCCTCACTCTTGCAACTTCCATCGTAGGTGTTTTTGTTCCCATCACAATTATCGCTCTGCTGATTTGCATCCTTTGGTATATTCAAGCACACCTGTGTGTCCACTACTACATCGGAGGGTTTAGAATACATGCCATTCCTTTCGTTGCAGCCTCCTTTGGTCAGGTCGACTGCTTCTACTACATCCGTCTTAGCTGTGGTTCCCAAGTGATTGCTTGGAGAGCTAACGGAGACGCAATTATCACTCTTAGATACGCCTCCATTTTGAGGGCTTTCCTTCTGCACTACGGAAAGGTCGGTGCATTCACCGAGTGGGTCTTCTGCACCGCTGCTGACCTTCGCAGCTGCCCTCGCCTCGCAGTTGGCACTTTGGCTGTCCCCCCGGGTGTCGTTGTGGTGGCTGCGGTTGTTGTAGCTGTTGTGGTTGTTATTGTAGCTGTTGTGGTTGTTATTGTAATTGTTGTGGTTGTAGTTGCTATGGTTGTAGTTGTACCCCTGGTTGTAATTATGGTTGTAATTATGGCTGTAATTCTGGCTGTAATTCTGGCTGTAATTCTGGCTGTAATTATGGTTGTAATTCTGGCTGTACCCGTAGCCGCCACTTTGGCCGTTGCTTTGGTTGTACCCGTAACTGTTACTTTGGCCGTAGCCCTGACCGTAGCTCTGACCGTATCCCTGACCGTAGCCCTGACCGTATCCGTGGCTGAAGCTTCCCCCGCCGAAGTAGTTCGAGGAGCGATTGCTCACGGAGTTATGCACGTAATTTGAGCCTCCCTTATATCCGTTCAGGTAGCGGCCGTTGTTTTTTCTCCTCCCCTTGGTGGAAAAGGCGTTTGGATTCTCCTTGTCGTTCATCTCCATAACGTGGTGCTTCTCCTGTTGGCTGTCAATTTCGCCTTTCACTTTGACTTCCACTCCGTTTGGGGTGCCGCTTTGTTCGTCACTTTGGTGGCCATTTTGAAGCCCATTTTGAGGCCCATTTTGTAGGCCATTTTGAGGCCCATTTTGTAGGCCATTTTGAAGCCCATTTTGAAGGCCACTTTGGCTTAACGCCGCTTGAGCCCTTCCGGCGTATTCCGCCGGACCACTCCTCGGCGCCACCATCCTGGAGGGGTAACTTTTCCCCACGCGGTTGTTCGTTCTTCGTGTCCAATTTTGGCCTTTTCCATTTGGGTAGATCTCCTTATGTATTCCTTCTACATCGGGCTCTTTTTCCGTCGCTCCGTTAGATTCTCCCACCCCGTTAGGACTCCTCCCCAGTGGATCATTTGGCACCGTTTTGAATCCATTCGCGCTGGGTGCAACACCGTCATGGTAGCGATTTCCTCCGTTTCTTTTGTTATACTGTGGGTGCACTATCTCTTCCTCGCATATCCCGGTGCCTACAGTGTTACTCACCCCGTTGTTGCTCCGATAAGTTCTACCCCTCGGTAGGTAGTCGCCACTCCCTTCGTTGTAACCCATTTTGTGGTACCTCCCATTGGCAGACTGGTGCTGATGTATCTTCCCTGGGTTGTAATTCCCACTCGTGTTGTTACACACGTAGGAGTAATTATTATGACTCACGTAATCATTCGAACTGACCTGACCTTCTCTCGCCTGCTTATGATGGTAATTTCCGCTGCTGTTATACTTTGGCTTGTTCATTTTGACGTAGTTTTCTGCGTGGGGGGTGTAGGGTAGGGCGCTCGGCTCTTCCTTGTCTCTGCAGTTCCTAAGAGGTTCCTTCTCTTGGGGGGGATGCATGGTTGGCGGTGGTGCGGCCAGGTAGGTGTATGTGTGTGTGCGGTGGTGCGGCCAGGTAGGTCTATGTATGTGTACGTGGGTGTGTGGGGGGGAGGTCATGCACATGCACGAAGCGCCTTCGGATTTGAGCAGGTCGCACACCCTCTTCTACGTTCCTGCCGCTTCCCGGGAATACAACTGCTTTGCCAAGCGCCTGCACAACTTAAATAACCCCACAATGCTCGCCACGTCTTGGTGAGTTTTCCCTCGCCTGCAGGTACGCTCACCGGCAAGTGTAGATGCAACATGCAAGCGCGCAGTGGCTCGCGACACACATGTGTATGTGTGCCTGCAGGGGGGGGGGCCCTTTAATTTTGCCACTGTTGTTCGGATAAACATGGGCCTGCATACAAATGCGTAAGCGCGGGCTTACCCCCCTTGATGAGGATGCAAAAAAAGGGAGAAAAAAAAAAAAAGAAAAAGAAAAAATAAAACAATCTACTTAATTATCTTTAACCGAAACAATTACACAAGGTCACAATTTTTTTTTTTTTTCCTTTTCGGTTCGTTGCGGTTAAACGGAGGCGCTCTTACGAATAAACTACGTTCTGCAAACTTGCATACATATACATGCACAGGGGTCGGGCATACGCATGCATGTGGGGTATGCGCACATGTATGCACACGTAACATTCGTGGTACTGCTATGCATTTGGCGAGCGAGCTGCTACACCTTGCGTGAGGAACGCGTGAATGAACGAACAATTCATAAAATGGAAAGAAGCCAAGGTGTTGGAAATTCAAAATGGAGGAAGCGCTGCGTGAAGAGGGTACTTCACGGGGTACTCCGCGGGGCACTACACAGAAGTGCTGCGGAGCACTGCACAGAAGTACTGTGCCCAAGTAACATATAACGCCAAGCTTACGCTAAAGCGCCTTTTCATGAATGAAAGAAAAAAAAAAAAGGTGGGAGAAGATGCGGGATGGTATACACAAAATGAACGTTGCGGATTTTTTTTTTTTTTTTTGTAGAGTAAGCAATACGTCACATGCGACAAGTGGTAAAATATACATTCACAATGTACACCTTTGTTGGACATGTCACACGGGAAAGCAGCTTAGCTGCGAGAGCCGCGGGTGAAAAAAAAAAGAAGCGCAGTGCACGCGAAAAGTTGGCGACTGCACAAGGAAGGGCATGTTTAACTACATGGAAACGTCCGCTAAGCCGCCGCAAAGCTGCCCCCAAGCCTGCCGCAAAGCTACGGCAAAAGCTGTGGCAATTTTTTGGTGGACGCCCCGCCAGCTCTCGTACCCACTTTAGTCATTTTACACGCCCGCCCCGTGCTCGGCGCGATGCATATGCTCACGTAAACACCGCATGTGACGAGGCAAATGCCAACATGCATACACAATTAAAACGGGAAAATACGTACCGTGTGTTCGTGCGCATAGTGACACGCTGAACTAGGGAAAAAACAAAACACAGTTAAGCGAGGCAAAATAATTGCAGGATGGTTTATACGGGCTCGTCAGTAAGTAAAATCGGCTGACGAAAAATTCTACATTTAAAAAAAAAAAAATGAAAAAGGTGAACGCGTAAAAACGTGCAAAGCTTGCCGCTTCCCCAGGATATCCTTTCCAACCGAAGAAGCTGCACTGCTTCCTGTACGCCTCCTTTCGCGTTATCGCACTTTGGAATGTTCTACACTGCTGAACGGGGCGATTTTGAGTATGTGAAAAAAAACAAAAAAAAAAAAAAAAAACTAAAGTC
>NC_020395.1:371909-386082 GCF_000321355.1 Plasmodium cynomolgi strain B
GTACGGGAGGGGAAAAAAAAAAAACAATCATGACGAACACCATACTGATGCGGAAATGGTGAAGGCTCTATTTCTTCACAACGAGGCTTTTCAAAAAAAATGGTTAAGACAGGAGGGGTTGGGGGAAGAACGGGGCTCGCCCATGAGGGGGTAAATGTACATGTATAAATGTATGTGCGGGGCAAAGCACGTTCGCACGAAGGCGTGTACACCCAAACACAAATATTTAATCTCGCACATTCACGGGTACACACGAACGAGAGCACATTTACGAGTACACAAAAACGCGAGCACATTTACGAGTACGCACGAACGCACGTACTTTTAAATGCGCCTTTTCCGAAGTGTTTAAGCGCGGTGTGCTCTCGTCGAACGTGGTGAACGTGTGCATAACGCCCAAGTATCTCACAATGTACAACAAAACGAAGCCACGGAAATACGGAAAAATTGGTTAACGCTATCCTTGTACGTTTCTTCGCAGAGGTGGCGCGCTTCCTTTTGCACATTTCTGCAACGGAAATCGCCTTTAGTGGGTCTCTCCGGCGTATGCTTCAATTTGTGCAGTTCGTGAGTACTGCTCTCGTCACTTTGGTGACCATTTCGATGTGCGCTCATCGTTTAACGAGCACATCAGCTGGCCCATTCACCCTTTCGCGTCATGTAGAAAAAATTTATGAACTGTTCAGAAAGTTTTTAACCGACGGGCATATATCTAGCCATAATGTTCATACTTTTTGGAAAATAAAAAAAAAAAAACACACACGTGTATTTGTCCTTTGGCACATTTTTGCATGAACAGTTTTTTTTTTTTTTTGGGGGGGGGCCTTTTATGTGGAAAAAAAAAAAAAAAAAAAACGTTGTAGCTACCTCACCTTCGCTACCTACCTTCCGCGCGTTTCCCCCACACACCCCAAACACTTTAATGCTTTTTTTTGTTTCCCCTTTTGCTCGTTCGTTTGGCCGAATTCGCCTTTTCACCGTCAATACACAGTGTAGCGAATTTCTCATTTTACGACGTTACCCAGGAGGTGCCTCGTTTTCCCGCGACTTGCCCACGTGGCACTATCACTCTACATCCCGTTAACGTTTTGCACATTTTGAAACTCGCCCATGAACCTTTGGCCACGCGAACATACACGCCCCTTCCGTACAGTCTGATTAAGCTTTTGTAGAAGCTACAAAGGGGAAACGGGGGGGTATGTCGCTTGGTGTAGAGGATGGGGAGGACTCTTTCTCCACACATGTTAAGATACACACGGGGAATAGGCAAATTGCAAACGCAGAGTATCACTCCTGAAGTTTTTGCACTTCCCCCAAAGGAGCATTCAACAAAGGGTTGGAATTTTATTCGCCCGTTTAATTCTACAGTTTTCCATTTCGCTTAAATGACACAACTGCGCAGAAATGCCTTGACCCCACGAGGATGCCCCTTTTTCTGTTAAACTTCTGTAAATGCGCCAAATCTCTGCGTACCCTGCATGCACAAAAAGGGAAAAAAAAAAAAAAAAAAAAAAACCTGGACCAACCTGTGTGCAAAAATGGAGAAAATGATAACCCCCAATGGATGTAGCCCATTAAGTTCTAAAATTACTTTTGGTGAAATCAAAATGGGGAATAAGCCACAAGGGGGGGGAGGTAGAAGAACGTGTGCCAAAAGGAGTTACGTATAGCCTACCCATTATTGCAACCTATGGGAGGCATCTGTTTGCCAAAGCAACGCTTTAGTTACATCTGATCGAAAGGGAACACCACGCGGTAGAAAAAAGTGTAGAAAAAATGACGCGTTCTAACGATGACGGCGACCTAATCGTTGAGAAGAGTCCCCTTCGTTTGAAATGCGAAGATATGTATGCCCACATAGATGCAGCACGTAAAGGGGCCGTAGCTCACCAAAACTGAACACGATCAATGTACGCCCCTTAGTGTAGCAAAAGGGTGAAGTTTCCAAATGGGAGGCAATCAGTACAGATACGCTTTCCTTTCACGTAAATAAATGTAACCCCTTGCCCTTCACCACAAACCTGTGCTTTATGCTACTTGCCCCTCCTACACCACAGAGGGAGGAAAATATTTCCACGCCCTCTCGATTATAGTCATTGACATACAGTGTACAACAGATGTAGGAGAGCTCCGTTTCGCAGTGAAGGTTCCCGGACTGCGTTAGGTATGTGCCCCTCGAACTGGTGCAGCTTCGTTGGGGGCAACATGCAAAAAAAAAAAAAAAAAAAAAAAGAAAAGGAGGGAAAAAAAAGAAGAAAAAAAAAGGAAAAAAAAGGAGAAAAAAAAGGAGAATAAAATAGTAGGTACATTCGTACATACAATCGTATACAAGTACGTGCACTTCCGTGTAGGTAAGCAGCTCGGCTAGGAAATCCCGAAAGGCCATTTTCGAAGCAGAGAACAAGTGGCATGCCCCGTTAGGAGGGCGCGCCGCAGCAGAGGGCTGGCTACCAATCTGTCGGGCTCGGCTAAACGCATGCGTACAGGTTATGTGACGCCACGTACAAGCTACGCACATGCCGCTTACATGTCGTGGCCCCTCGTACGCGATAGACTAAAAGAAGAAGGGAAAATGACGCGGAATGGAAACTTCCCCATTTCCCAGCGCAAAAGAAGTGAGGCGTAACGCGTAGTTATAGAACTCCGTTTGTGAGCCTCCATGGAATGCGCAAGTAGGTTAAGGCGAAGAGATATAGGAGAGTAGATGCGCAAGCCGGAGGAGTCCTATACCACCAGTAGTGTACCACCACGAGTGTACCTTGACGCATGCGCGTAGGTATATATTCTCCCCACACAGCAACGCCGTGTTGTCAGGCATATGCAAACGGAAGACTGACACATCCGGAGTAGCCCCTTCCCTTTTTTTTTTTTGGAACGAGCACGACGAATAACCGAGGGAGACCTCACGTGTTATCGCCCCTGATCGTTAGCGGAAGGAAGCCAGGACAATGAACCAGCTGCTCTGTTGGCGGCAATTTTTTTGCTCCTCTGTGGTCGAGAATCGGCGTTCTCCCGTGACTGATAATCGATTGTTTTGTCGTGACTACTAACCGCTGCTCCCACTTCACACATGTGCACCTCCAATCATGAACCACACATTTACCTTCGAGACAAACCTGAACGATATATTCGCTGGGGATGACATCGCGAAGTCCGAGAAGAGCTGCGACTACTGCTTGAAGCGGAAGCGCGTGTGCAGATGCGACACCATCAGGAGGGAGCTGGGCAGGTAGGGTAACGAGATCGGTGCAGAGGTGCGGTGCATACATTGCAGGGGGCACCCCCGCCAGGTGGCGCTTTTGCGCGTTATGCCACCTGAACAGTTCATCGCTTCGCTGAAGCGGGGGCAGCATGTTGCTCTTCATTTGGTGCACTTGATGTTTTCCACTTTGCTCTCCATTTTGCTCTCCATTTTGCTCTCCATTTTGTTCTCCATTTTGCTCTCCATGTTGCCCCCCATTTTGCTCCCCCCCCCGCAGCGAAGACGCAGCCGAGATAGCAGAGCTGCAGGAGCGGAAAAGGTACTACGACGAAATTTGCGACAAAATTGTGGACAAATACAAAGACGTGGTGAACCGGTTCGAGTACGACAAGGACATCGTGTCGTACATAAAGAAAAATAAAATTAACGATGAAGTAGAATGCGAAGATTGGATCTATTTTTACGAGCTGCTGAAGGAGAGGAAGATAGTGGAAAAGTGCATCGACACCAAGTCCAGCAGGGAGGAACCGTTAACTTTGAACAGTTTTCATTTTGATGAGGAGGCAAATTTCATAAGCTCTTTAAACTACTACCTCAAGGTCCACAAGCTCCACCATGTGATTCATAATTGGATGGGCATGAGTGTGAACCCCTTCGATGAGTACGCGTCTGGGGGGGGGCACCACGCTGGAATGGGTGATAGCTGCGATGGAGGTGGTAGCGGTGGCGATGGCGGCGGTGGCGCAGGCGGTGGTGGCTATGGCGGAAATGGCAACGGTGTGAGTGCCTATGGGGGTGCCTCTGATCAGGCGCATGCAAAGCGGGAGTGGCAATCCGGTTCAACCCACGTAGGACAAGCGGACGGAGAGGATAACCGCGGGAGGGATACCCTAACGCCGATAGCATTGGAGAAAGAGAAAAAATTCCACCCACTGTATTACTACCTCTACATGCAAGAAAATGAGAAATGGATTTCAGGGCTGAACAACTCGGGGAGCATTATCCATCCAGAAAATATAACTCATGTATGGAATCAAACGGTGAGAGAGAGTAACAAAAAGGTGAAGCTGTTTCGATTAATAACAGCAAATAGTGTAAGCACAGATGACGTGATGAACTACTGCAAAAAGGAGAAGAAGAACCAACACATGATGGAACAGAACAGCCATGCTGCAAGAATTAGGAGCATTAGTCAGTTAGTGTGTGCTTTGGGAATGGTAGATATTGGGGGGTGTTTCATCATGAAAATAAAATTATTTTTTGATAATTTTCTCCTGTCTGTTTTCTCCATCCTAGCCATATGTTTCAAGAAGCTGGAGGTTTATAGACCCTCCTGTTGCCACCTACGCAATGTGGTATTTTTAGTAGGTGTCCATTTTAATGGGATCACATCTATTTTTTTGTCTAGCTTGAATAATTGGGTTCAGGGAGCACAGAGGGAGATTGCTTCCCTGCCGGGCGAGGGCAGCCAGCTAGCCAAGCAAGGCACGTTAGCAGCGCAAGGCATGTCAGCCGCGCAAAGCACGATAGCTGCGCAAAGCATGTCAGCCGCTCAAAGTACGATAGCCGCTCAAGGGAGAAACACACCAGATGACGCTGCCGGGGGAGTGAAAACGGGAGGAAGCTTCAGAGGGAAAAGTATCATCCCGAGGAAGTGGATCAATAAAAATTTTTTTAGAGAATACCAAAAGTGCATTCATCATTTTGTAGACTACCTAATTTACTATCTCAAAAAATGCATAAATGTATCGAATACCAATCTGATGAAGAAGAATATCGAGAACACCAAAAGGATGTACCTTTCGCAGTTCTTTGAGGAGCACCGACTTGTCGACATTAGGAAGAAGGACAAGCTGCTGTTTAGACTGCTAGACGATTTGTACTTGGACCAGGGGAGGATCATCCCACGGGTGTACCACGCGGGCGGGGAAGACGGGGCAGACCAGGCAGACCGAGCAGACCGAGCAGACCGAGCAGACCACGCAAACCGAGCAGACCGAGCAGACCACGCAAACCGAGCAGACCACCCAAACCACGCAAACCAGCTGGATGGTACGGACGAGAGGGACGTACTCTGTGAAGGGGACAGGAGAGGCTGCTTCACGGATTTCCCCTACGCAGGGGCGCCATTTTCAAAGAAGGAGTTACAAAAACTGAGGAGCAGCCTACAACTCCCTCCACAAGCAGGAAGAGAAAGGGGTATCTTCTTCGAAGGTACAGGGGAATCGAACGAGACACGTGAGAACATCAGCAATGGCGTTTTCTCCAACCGTGGGGGGAACGTGCATAAGTATCGCAAACAAATCACCGCGCTTTTGAGAAGAATCGACTTTAAGGGTGATAAAACTTCATCGCGGAAGCGGAGAGCTAGCAGAATCAATCGCGTCGATGGTACCCCCGGTGGCCTCTTCCAGCTGGACGAAGACCTAATCCGAAAGCGAGTCTTCTCAGTGGATAAAACACTGCTGGAAAGGCATGAATCCGAATTTGAGGGTCTCCTCAAGAAGCAAGCCTACTTCACCAACAAGAACTGGTTCAGGTGTTACCTCCAGAAGGATGCGTACGACTTTGTGAACCCCTTTTATTTGGGGAAGGAACTGTACAGGGATATATTACTGAGCAGGAATCACATCTACTACAACAACTGCGACGTGGAGATGAACAGCTTAAAACAGATTCTGAAGCGGTACGAACCCGTGTGCTCATCCTACGTGATGGATGGACAGGAGCTCTGCTGCAGCGTCATTGACTGCCTCTTTGTTTTGAGGAATTGCGCCCACGTGGATCTGACCGAGGACTCGTCCCTCCTCCGCACCTTTTTAGTGATCAGCGGGGATGCCTCATCCAGCGTCTTCTCCTTCTTCTCCAAGTTCGGGACTGGTTCTCGCGTCCAGCTGCAGGGATGGGACAGCCAAGTCGGTGTCAGCGGCGAGGGCAGCGGCGAGGGCGGCGACAGTGTACGTGGCAACGGTAGCGACAGTGCAGGTGAGTCCTCGCGGTGCCCATTTTGGAGCTAATTGCTTTGGGCGCGCTATAGTTCGGCGTGTCTACTTCGCTACGTCGTTACGTCGTTACGTCGTTACGTTGTTACGTCGCTACGTCGCTACGTGTCCACCTCTCCACCTCTCCACCTCACCACCTCTCCACCTCACCACCTCTCCACTTCCCCCCCCCGCAGGTCCCCGAGACGGCGCCCCCCTCCTAAACGTGCAGGAGCTGTACCAAAAGAAAACCCCCTACAAATACTTCAGTGAGATATTGAAAGACAAACTGGAAGACCAAAAAAACGTTTGCTCTCTCGTATTCATAGATCTCAACACGCAGCTCTTTCAAAACTATGTGCATGTAGTTGAAAAGGAAATAAAAACGAAGAACTACTTCGTGTCTAGCTTGATCATAAGTTTCAATTACTTGCAAAAGGGGGGTAGTCTTATTATTCACTTGAGCAGTGCCATGACTTTTTTCACAGCCGGTTTGCTCTACATATTAGTGTGTGCCTTTGAGCGAGTGGATTTCTTTCTCCCTCCCTCCTGTGATGATCTCGAGTTGGGATTTTATATTTATTGTGACACGTTTGGTGGGAACTACGTGTACAGGCACTACGTGCAGTTCCTGTGGGAGGCTCTGATATGTAATCAGTATGTGGAAGAAAAGGTTCCATGTAGTGCTACCACCGTGTCGGTCAACCCAGGAGGGGAAGAAGTTAGCACGATGAAGAAGAAGAAGAAGGGAGATGTATACCTCTCCGTTCCCCTGTTCTTTCTCATGAACAGAAATTTGGTTAATCTGCTGAAGCGATTTAACTCTTTTTATTTTTCCCATCACTTGAACATTTGTATGCAGTTTTTAAGAGAGCCAAAATTTTTTTATCATAATCGGACGTTAATCAAGTGTCTCGTGACTCATTTTTTTCGAGCGTATGTTTTACCTGAGGAGTTGGGTAGATCCTTTGGCCGTGTCTTCAAATCGGTGAGCATTCACTGTGACGAGGATGGTAGTGACTTGCTTGACAGTGGTGAGGATGGTAGTGACTTGTTGGACAGTGGTGAGGATGGTAGTGGCCTGCTTGACAGTGGTGAGGATGGTAGTGACCTGCTGGACAGTGGTGAGGAAGTCAAACTGGGGAGGAACCAGAAGAAGAATAGGCAAAAGGTTAGGGGCACCACGGGCAGAAGCCGCAGTCTCAGTCGCAGTCGCAGCAGTGGAGGTAGTGGTGATGAGCGCGTGGCGAACGAGGAAAGCGAATTGCACCGCTCCTCTAGTGAATCGAATTACTCCCTGGCCTTTGAGTACAAAAATATCCCCAGCGAAATATCTGTGTCAGAGACGGCTTGGGGAGACAGCTCGTAGGGAATGTCCACAAGGGGTACCCACAGTGGAAATGCATGTATATATAACAGCGGAGAGCCCAAGGAGGGCGATATTTTACCACAAGGTGAACAGGATAGCTTGTCAAATATATTCATCTCATCGTTTTTTTTTTTTTCCCCCTTTCTATATGAATTACTCGCAACACATGAGTGGTGTGCACCTCCGCTTGACCTGTGTGTTTACTTTATTTGTTCCTATCCCGAGCGAGGCCTACCTTCCACGCTGGGCACACTGCCATATAGCCGCCCTTAAAGAGAGAGGCCCTTTTCTTTTTTTAACCTGTCAAAGGATTCGTTTTATGGCCGTCCATCTGATGTGAATCAGTTGTATGTCCTCCGCAAAGGGGTGTATATGTTTCGTTCGTCCTTCCAAATGTCACTGCTTTGAATATAAAAAGGGTAGAGAGAAAAAGAAAAAAATTCGCCTGCGTTTCCAAAATGGGGAGTCACCCCTTCCGCATGCTTTATCCGCTGCTGCTACGCTCTGCAGATTTCGTGGGGGACAAACTGAACCTTTACGGCGATGCACATTGCGGATTGGGAAGGAGGGTCAATTGGCCCAGCGGAAGGTGCTACACTCGGTCCGCACTGTCGCCCCGCTCACGCGCTCCCCCGTTTCTATGTTCCCCCTTTTATTTTATTTTATTTTTTTTTTTCCACAATAGTTAAATTTTTTTTTAAAAGTGAGGCGAGCTAGCGAATTGCATCTTCAACGTGCTTGCGCGGGTAGCCCACTTTTTCAAAAAAAATAAAATCTAGCTAATGCGGAGAGCATTTCCACCCCGCAGTTTTGTGTCAGCCTGGTTAGGCGTATCTCACCGCGTAGTCACCACACGGATGCTCCGCTTGGCCGCTCATGGCTCACCACTTGTCCCATGGCAGTGGCACTCGGGAAACTGCTGCTGCGCGGCAATAGAAGATGGCCGAGCGGTGTGTCCCCACTCGACAAATGGGGGAATGCTGCCAGTGGCGGCAACGTCGGCGAAGTGGGAGATGATGTGCACAATATGATAGATCCCCCGTTAGAAGCGGACGAGGAGTATCCATCGTATGTGCAACCGAATGAGAAGAACAGCTGTACAAGGTGGGCCGAAAGCTGGGAAAATGCAAATGTAAAGATAAAGGATAAGGAGGAAAAAGAAAAAAGAGGTTACAATGCTACCCCCCCAGTTAGTGATAACCCAGCGTACACAGTTCCCTACAGATACAAAGTGGTCATTCCGACGAGACGAAAAAAGGGAAAACTTATTTCAGATGTGAATAAGCAGAATAGAGGAGAGAAAGGCAAAGGAGGAGCATCCTCAAATGAACCCAACGACCCTGAGGAAAACATAAAAGAGGAATACAGTCGAGATGTGAGCAACCAACTTAGTTACTCCGATTTCGTAGGGTTCAGAAATCCAACCCTAGAGACAGTGGACAACTACAGATACTGGCAAGATAGTGGATTCAAAAAATTTTTGCATCGAACCTTTCCAATAAAATTACCTGAACATAGAACATTGAATCCATTGTTGAGAGAGTATATTTACTTTCTTCATTCCTTGGATCCGTTTCGATTTTCCGTAAAGAAGCTGAGCGAGAGGTACTTCCTCTCCCAGAAGTGTATCCAATCTATTTACAAGGAGGAAAGTGTCAAGCGATTTCTTCGAGAAAATCAGTTATGCGATGAACAGACAAAACGAATTAGCAAAAAGGAAGCAGTCTCAAAAATTAAAGAATTGATTTATGCTAAAAAATTAGGTTACAAGGACATTGGTGACTTTGAGAACGTCCATAATGAAGAGGATCAATTTCAGGGACACAAGAACACCTTCGATGTTATTAATAGGCAGGTTATTCAGGTGGAGTCCATCAGTGCCTTTCCATTGCCTGACCGGCGGGACCCCGTGCCCAAGCGCGTGGACGTCGACATCCCCGTGGCGAACTCTGCCAACGTTAAAATTATGAACTGGGTCAACCCGAACGACAAGGTCGTTTTTTGAGCGGCGCGTGGGTGGAATGGGAACGGGAGGGTCGTTAGCAGCGCTACTGTCATCACCAACGAATGCCACTTTGCAGGGGACTGCCCCGCGTCCTTCTTCGCGAAGTGAACATTTTCACCTTTGCGCCCCCCACCGAGCGGCAGACTTGTTCTTCTTTTTTTTTTTTTTTGTGCAAATTGTTGTGCGTCCTTCGCGCATGCGCGTGGTTAGCTCTGTTGGAATGCACATTAATGGCCACGTTAAATCGCTCCCGAATGACCACGTTAAAGCGCTCCTGAATGGCTGCGGAAGCACTTGCGTATGCATACCAACGCGCACCACGGTGCCCCAAACGAATGCCAATTTTTTCATATGGACAGATGAAAAAAAAAAAAAAATAATAAAAAATTCCACCTTCTGTTTTTCCGTACCCCCAGTGGCACACAAAAACCATTCACCCTATATTTTTTTTTGTCTCCCTTTTTGCGCAATTGAGGGAAATTCCCTCTCGTTTGGATTGGCAGCTGAGGGCATCCTCGATTATTTCAGGTGTGCATGTCGGGGGTGGGGGCCACGCGCCGTTGAGGCGGTCTCACGGGTGCCTGCGAAAAGGTATGCAAGAGGGTTCTTTTCGCCACTTCGCTTCGCCATTCCGTTTCGCCTCTTTTTTGCCTACCAACTGGACATCCCCCCACACACACACACAACCACACGGTAGGATGAAGCTGCCTTTCGGAATTGCCCTGTCGGTTCTGCTCCTCCTGGGGCTAATCTGCGCAAAGGATAACCCCATCAAGCCGCACAGTAGAGACAAGTACAGAAATAAATTTCGTAAAAAACACAAAATACCCACCTTAAGTAACGACTCGGATCGGAATTTCCTACAGATGAAGGGTGCACACATTTACAACCCCTCCTTAGCGTACAGAGGTTTGGCTTTTGCAGTGCTCCCTCCTCTTGGGGGGTAGCTAAGCCGGATTGCCACGGCCGCGGCATCGTAAAAAAGGAATTGCACACGTGTGTGCGCTTGCCTTTGTATGCCCACGTACCTACACCCACTTCCGCATGCCCACGTACCTACGCCCACTTCCGCATGCCCACGTACCTACACCCACTTCCGCATGCCCGCATACCTACACCCACTTCCGCATGCCCGCGCACTTCACCTCCCGCAGACCTATTCGACAACAACTCATTGGGAACGTCCACCATTTACTACAACCGCCTCATGTGGGGGGCCGTTATCTTCCTGTTCATGTTTATACTGGTGAGCAGCATAGGAGTGTTTCTTTATGTGAACAACTTGGAGAGCAACGCACCGAAGAAGAGACACGTGAAGAACGCCACAAACTACTACGTCGTCAATCCGACCGTGCCCTACGTTTAGCGGGTTTCTCCCGTTTTGCGTTTTTCACTCGTTTTGCGGGTTTCCCCTGTTTTGCGCGTTTTCCCCGTTTTGTGCGTTTCCCCCGTTTTGCGCGCTTCTCGTGTTAACCGAGGTGGCGGAGCAACCCACGTGCAGTTGGACACAAACACGGGGCCCCCGCCGCTGTCCCCCCCTCCCCCGTTGTGGATTATGCCAAACATTGAAGAGAATTTTTTTTTGTTTTTTTTTCCCTCTCGAATGTGATTACGAGAAAACTGTTTTGGAGAACACCCCCGCTTTGCGGGATGAATTAAAAAAAAAAAAAAAAAAAAAAAAAAAACTGCCACTCTCACTCTTACTGTGACTCTTCTTCCTCCAATGGGCAGTTCAATCTGTGCATAAAAATTATGCTTCCCACAAAAGGCATGCATCCTCCTTTTTCCGCTTTGAAGGAAGTCATTTTGGAGGAACGGCGAGAGAAACGTCTCCCAACTAGGACGGGCACTTTATGTATCAGTGTGTGCACAGGAATGGCCTGCGATCGAAACGGCCTTTCCGGCGGCAGCATAAATCAACTGCATTCTTTTGGTCACAACTTTTGTGAGGTACCCCCTTGCTGATATTCCTTTTGTCTGGGTGGCTCCCCCCACCTGATGAGGTTCCTTCTCTTCACGCACTCACGATTCTCCTCTTTCCCGCATGGTGACCGTGGCGAGGTGCACACACTACAGGAGGGGTGGAGGTTATCCCGTCAGCGTTAAAAAAAAAAGAAACTCCCTTAACCACACACACACACGCGCGCGGGTGGGCACAATGGCCTGGCTGACATGTTTCCGTTTTTCGCGCGCAGGAGGTCTGTTTCGCAACTAATTTGATTCCCTCCCCCTTAACTGTTTTTTTTTTTTTTTTTCTGCCATCCATTTTGCCCGTTTTTCGGTGTGTAAAAAAGATTGCCTTGTCGCGCCGTTATTTTGCTCCATCTGGGGGAATCACCACGCGAAATTGCCTCGCGTGATCGCCTCGCGTAATTACCTCGCGTAATCACCTCCAGTAACCACCTCGTGTAATCACCTCCAGTAACCACCTCGTGTAATCACCTCCAGTAACCACCTCGTGTAATCACCTCCAGTAACCACCTCGTGTAATCACCTCCAGTAACCACCTCGTGTCACTTGTGTGCACCGCGGAGTTCATGTCACCTCCGTGCACTGTCGGAAAAAAATTGCCGCAGGGAGAAGGGAAAAAAAAAGGAGCGATCGGGGGAGCTAAAAAAGGCGCGAAAGGGGCAGCGAAAGGAAGAACCGAACGAGGGGAAGTCAACCGGAAGAACAGAGTGGAAGAAACAAACCGAATGGACTAACCGAATGGACTAACCGAATGGACCAACCGAGTGAACCAACAGAGCGAACCAACCGAGCGAACCAACCGAGCGAACCAACCGAGTGAACCAACCGAGTGAACCAACCGAAAAATACCATCCCGGAGATGGGACACCGATTTCACGATTGCCAGTTTCACCCAGCCCGACGCACCCCGCAAAAGCACTTCCAAATTTTCTCCCGCGAAATTTCGTCCCCATCTGCGAATTTAGTTCCCTGATTACCCGCAGCACCGGTACCAGCGGCACCAGCACCAGCACCAGCACCAGCGGCACCAGTACCAGCAGCAGCAGCAGCACCCCTGTTTAAGCATCATTTTGGGTAACACGGTTTACAGGATGACTAGCGAAGGAGGTAGGGGAAAAAGCGATTCTTTCCAAAAAAAAAAAAAAAAAAAATGCCCACTCAATGCGCGCTTCTGTTATTATGCGCGCTTCTGTTAATGTGCTCGCTTCTGCTAATGTGCTCGCTTCTGTTAATGTTCTCGCTTCTGCTAATGTGCTCGCTTCTGCTAATGCGCTCGCCTCTGCTAATGTGCTCGCTTCTCCCTCCTGCACACACCCTGCAGCTGTCAAACTGAAGGACAACCAGTGGGACGTGTCCAACTACAAGAACGAAAAACTGGTGACACTAGATCAAGTGCAAGTAAACAACGCAGTGAACATAGACCACTGTGAAGGAACCACATTCGTAATCGAAAATGATAAAATTAAATCGCTAGCTATGCACAAATGCGTTAAGTGTAACGTTGTCTTAAAAAATCTGATTTCATCAATCGAAATAATTAATTCCAGTAAAGTGAAGATACAGGTTTTGGGTAAATGTTCTTCCCTTTCGATTGACAAATCTACGGGAGTGCAAATTTATCTCTCCAAGGAGAACACAGAGTCGGAGTTCACCACAGCACTGTCATCCGAAATGAATGTCCACGTAGAAAATGAAAATGGAGAGTGGACAGAAATTACCATTCCGGAACAGTTCCAACATCGCCTAGCGAATGGAAAGCTCCACACAAGGGTATCAGATCTGTACACATTTTGACATCATCAGAGCAGTGCGTTTAGGGGTTATATCACAGTTGGTGACTTCCCCAAAAAAGGGGAGGAGGGAGCGGGGGAGCTGGGCGGCGAAGGATAACTTTTCACTCCAAGTATCCCCCTATTGTTTTTTTTTTCTTCATTTTATTATATTTCATTTTGCCTTACACGACTGGGCTTCTTTTTTCTTCCCCTTCTTCTCCCCCCCTTTTTTATGCCATATGCATGTGCCTAGTTTCGTCACCTCATAGCTTTGCGAATTTGTCCCCCTTTTTTTTTTTTCCATTTTTGCACATTTTTTGTCACTACGATTTGACTCCTCCTATGGTGGACTCATTCAGGAGGGCAAAAAGGTATCACCTATGCCCACAAGCTGATTCGTAAAAAAAAAAAAGGGTTCGAAGCGAGGCTTTTCTTTGTACTCAAGTGGGTAAACTCCCTCACAATCGGTGTGGTGGGGTTTTCCTCATATGCCTGGTAGAGCAAAACGGGTTCGTCATCGTGGCAACATTTTTTATTTTTTCTGTTACATTCTCTGCTTTGTAAGGCTATCATCACACCCTGTGCAGAATGGAAGTTATTTTAGAGGGTCATCTCGGGGACGAATCCCTACGTAACTCGCGTCACGCCCCTGATTCGCGTGACCCACCTGTACTGTACACATGCGCCCCTCCCCCCCCCAATAGAGGGCCCATCCCACTTGTCACAAGCTATAACGTGGCGCAATTTTATACTTCGAGGGGGGGCCACTTTCGAAGCGGCTTCACCTGAATGTACCGCCTCCCGAAGAGAAGCGCACCTTTTTTTCTCCCTCAATATGGAAAAAAAAAAAAAAAGAAAAAAAAGAATAAAAAA
>NC_020395.1:386092-398228 GCF_000321355.1 Plasmodium cynomolgi strain B
AATTAATATCTCTACAGAATATTAGAAGAACCACGTGATCACCAAATGGTAAATCCAAAGTGAGAGCAAAAAGATTAGCAGCCCGAGCGGAAAGCGAACGAGCATATACTTTTTTTTTCAATTTCCACGTAGAGGAGTTATCTCCCCGAGTGTTCAACACAGGAAAGAGGGAGAAAAAACTTCCTGTTGATCCGAACGCGCATGTGCAGCCGAGCTGTTAGAAAAAGTTGCATAACTGGGCAGCTCTTCGTGCAAGCTAAAATCGCACCTCCCACATTGGAAGAACGCCGTGCAATCTTAAATCGTGCTGCCTACTGAGCAAAATGAGAAGTTTGAAGAAGGCCGTGAACCGATGGGGCTTGGCGGCGGCGACGCCCCCCCTAGGAAGCCGGAAGGTGTGTTGCCTCCCCGGTATGCACAAGGGACTGGGCAGCATGGGCAGCATGGGTACCAGCGGTAACATCAGCACGAACAGTGGGCCATTGAACGGCGCCAACCCGTTCGCGGGGAAGCGAAGTATGGCCACCGGCATGAGCGGTACAAGCGGTATGAGCGGCATGAGCGGCACCAGCGGCAACGGCGTCTCCTACGCGAAGGACAGCCAAATGGAAGAACACATGAGCAACGAAGAAATCATCAAATTTTTCGAAGAAAATAAAAATATGAACATAGACAAGCTGTACAACATGGTGAAAAATTTAAGTAGAAAAAAAATGGAGGAAAGAAAAAAAATTGTGGAGGACGATAAATTTCTCAGCATCCTTGAAGAAATCGAAAATAGAATAAGCATAATGAACACGAGGTACCTGTGCAATTTTGCCCTACGGTTGGCTAGCCTGTCCATAAATAATGATGATATAAAAAAATTATTGACCAAAATAAGTGACCAGGTTTTAAAAAAAATGAATGTGAATCCTCGAGACTTGGTTGGAATATGTTTTGCGTTAAGTTTGTGCAATAATGTGAATGAGTATTTTTTTGAACATGTGAAAAAGGAAACCATTTCCAACATCGATGCGTACACTCCGACGTTGCTAACACAGTTACTGGAGAGTATGAGACTTTCCCAAAATTTGGATATCGAATTAACCAATTTGATTATCGAAAAAATGTGTGAAGAAATCGATCGATTTACAACAAAAGACGTAACACTCGCATTGAAGACGTTGTCAATGGCTGGCATCCCGCGAGGTTTTCTCATCAGACGTCTATGCAATCTCGTATTTGACAATATATCTCACTTTCATCACTCCGCGTTGGTAAATATTTTATACAATTTAACTAAACTGAAATTCACCACGACAAATCATATTGATGTGATTTACAAAAATGTAGAAGAACATTTGGAAGACTGTAACGTCACGACGATGTGTGAATTGCTGTACACTTTTTACATGAACGAAATAAATGAAGAAAATAAAATTCGCAAAATTTTTGATCATATACAATATGACCATTTTAATACGACCAAAACGGCTGTCATCATCGATTTTGTGCATGCCGCTACGTATTACAAGAATTACATAGATAGGGAAAAGTTAACCAAATTAATTGACTTGCTGTTCCAGCGGAATGTGCCCAAGTCGCTCACACTCATTGCCAAGATAAGGGAGCCCATATATTTTCTTTCAGGGGATGAACAATTTATGTTCGACTTGAACAACGTATCCCCCTCGTGGCTAAATGCCATGAATGACTTCCTCCGAATTGACCACGAAAAACTGCAAGCATTGAAAACATTTCATGAAGTACAAAATGTGCTAAATACAATTGCGCCAAATTTTAAATTAAATTTTGTTCCCTTACAAATTGTCAATTCGTTCTCTGTTGATTTTATCGAAAATGAAAAAAAAATCATCATCGATTTGGACACCATTGTGAGGCATACATCGTTCCAAATGAAACACAAGCACTTTGAAAAATTGGGATATAAAACTGCCAAAATTCACTTTTGGAAATGGAGAAAATGTAGATCGGAAAAAGAACAACAGAACTATTTGTCTGACATCATTTACTCCGTCACCGATAGACGGGCAAGCGCCACGGAGGAGCCCGCCGGGGAAAGTGGCCAGGAAAAGAAAATCAGCGCTTCACAGGGGTGACTTCACAGGGGTGACCTCACAGGGGTGACCGCACAGCACCCTACATAGGGTTATACCCCGCGTGTACACACACATCACATGCGGGCGAAAATAGCCCCCTCATGTGCCTCACCCATGGTTAGCAAATATTCCCAAAAGGGGGAAAACCCAATATTACCACATCCGCTTTGTATTGTGCCCTCTTTATGGCTACAACACAATGCGCACCTCTGCGCGGTCGGGAAAAAAAAAAAATACCTTACTTGTTAAGGCAAAATTTTTACGTTATGCTCCTTTCCAGGTAGCTATTTTTTTTTTTTTTTTTGGACTAACCAAAATGTTATGAACGGTTCGTGCAACTGTTGGAAAAAAAAAAAAAAAAAACACAAATGCATTACATGTGCTCGCACAACAAATGCATTTACGCAGCCTTGCACAGCGGAGAAATAACTGATTGGAGCTAAACAACGCCCCCCTTGTCGCCCCCGTCCTGCGCGTCGCCCTTCTCGCTGCAAAAAGGCCAACTCTGCGAAAAGGAATAGTCCGTCAGCTCCGGCTTCTTGTACTTAAATCTGCTGGTCTCGTTGAAAATTTTAAAATACTCCAACACCTTTACATAATTCGTGGGCTTATCTATTGCTTCCGCCTGGTTAATGGACGATAGACATTGCAAATACCGCGTGCCTTCTATTCTGCACTTGGAAAAGGTGTGCGGGTACTTCCTCAAGCAGTTGATAAATTTCCCCCATAAACTATCACACGGATTTTTCTCAAACTTCCTTTGATTTTTTTTCTGAATTTTGTGCAAAATTTCTTTCCCCTGCCACCATTCAATTGGGGGGAAATGCTTCTGCAGCTTCGCAACTGGAAATAACAACTCGTTATTCCTCTTTTTGCTGCAGCCCATTTATGAGGTGCGCAGGTGGGGGTAGAAAATGGCGGTAGCGTTATTAGCGGAGAGGTTTACACTCACGTGAGTGGCATCAACGTATTGTTAAGAGAACCCTCGCGGGAAAAAACGAATGAACGGTTAAATCCACTTCGTCATGGATCAGCTCATATAGTAACTGACAGAATGGAAATTTTGCTACCAATCCTGCTTTACACAATTTTGTTCGGATGCCTTATGTCAGTTGTGGCCACCTTTGCAGCGACATGTAATAGTGATGCTTTCACGTAGCAGTTGTGCGCACATTGCGCGCGTCAACGCGAGCTAGTGAAACTGAGTGTGTACCAGTTCGATCTACTCTAACCCCCTTTTCGCACAAGAGGGGGAAACTAAATGCATCATACATATCAACGGAGCACTAATTAGGGTGTTCAAGCCGACACGCGGTCCTCCTTCACCATTTTGCATTTTTAAGGCGTTCCACATAAGGCCTTACAACAGCAGCGTATGCGTATTACTATACGGTGGGGTCATTTTTTTTTTTTACTTATGGGAAAGGTGGAGAAGGCAATACATATGTACACGAAGCCACTTCCAATTATCTGCGCATTACATGAGCTTTAATTTTTTTTCCACCCCTTTAAAAGCGCCTCTCGATGATCCTTTTAAATTTTCGGCCCCCATATTGCGTAGCACGCACATAAATATTGGATAGATAAAGCATATGCAATAATGGCATTCTCACCTGTACAAGAGCGTTAGGTCGTTTTTTCCCTTTTATTTTTTGCCCAACCACCCACCTTCTGCTGCACCTGTAAGCTTACGCTTTATGCCGAACGGATACATTGCTTGAGAGTGTGAGGAGCCCTTTTAACACGCCTACCCTGGCGTAAAGTTCATTCGCCTTGGATGTGCAGTGCGCATACGAGAAGGATACGGGCGGTGGTGAAATGTAAATGTTCACGTGGCTTTATTTTGTTCAGCTCGTGGTGCCAGGTAGCTATTTTGTTATGCCAATTTTTTTTTTTTTCTGGGTAGCTATTTTGTAACATTTTTATGAAAATGTGGCTGTTTAGAAGTTTCCTTTTTTTCTAGGTAGCCATTTTGTAACATTTTTATGAAAATATGGCTGTTAATTTTTTTTTTTTTTTTTGGATAACTATTTTGCAAAATTTTACCAAAAAATGTGAATGGCTCATTTAATTTTTTTTTTTTCCGGAATTTGTAAAATATTTGCAAAAAGTATGAACAGTTAATATTTTTTTTTTTTTTATAAATAATTTTTATTTTTTTTGAAAAATATGAACTGTTCATATTAATTTATTTTTTTTTTTTTTCATTTTTTTTGAGTATGATGCAACCATATGGGGGCCGCAGTTGATAAAGCTTTTTTTTTTAAAGGCAAAATGACGAGAACGTGAAGTTGAAAGCATAGTGTTAGCAAAATGGAACAAAAATGAAGAACTGCGGAAAGATGGTATAATTAGTGGGTAGGGCCCCCACCACCACCACCTTTTAAACGGTGCCATGGAGAGCTAAAAGGATGAAGAAAACATATATGGCAGGTGTAACACCACTTTGGCGAAGAAGGCTACCCCCCAAGTTGACGCAAGATTTTCCGGGACGTGTAGTTGGGGCCGAAGGGAGAAAGGAAAAAGGCAAAAGGAGAACTTGTATCATATAGCCAGCCCAGTCACTGAGGAAGAACGGAAGAACGAAAGACCGAAAGAACGAGGAACGGAAGAACGAGGAACGGAACCACGCACGACTGCATAGACGCGGCGACGCGGCTCAATTTAACATAATAATGTTACGCGCAGAAAGTGTACAGAAAATTTGTTCCCAAGTTTTCATTTCATCTGCTAGGAAAGTCCCCGAGATAGGGAATTCGCAATTTTGTGTTATCCCTTATTAGGAAAGCATGTAACCTGATAAGTTACGTATCTTATAGTATCCTTGTACGGAAAGTTATTTTTGCAACCCGTCCAAGGCATGTGAAATGTAGAGTCAAATGTAACATGTGCTGCCTTCGGTGGCATCACGGAATGGGGCTTATACATATGTTAAATTCCCGCATCGCGCTGTGTCTGCCTGCGGTTGTGCGCGGGGCCGCGTTTTGGGAGAATTCCCCCTGCAGGTTGGTCGGCCGATTAGCTGCATGGACGCGTAGCTGCATGACCGCTTAGATGTGTGACTGCTTAGATGTGTGACTGCTTAGCTGTGTGACTGCTTAGCTGTGTGACCGCTTATCTGTGTGACTGCTTAGCTGTGTGACCGCTTATCTGTGTGACCGCTTATCTGTGTGACCGCTTACCTGGTTAACCGCTTACCTGGTTAACCGCTTACCTGGTTAACCGCTTACCTGGTTAACCGCTTACCTGGTTAACCGCTTACCTGGTTAACCGCTTACCTGGTTAACCGCTTACCTGGTTAACCGCTTATACCTGGTTGGCTTTTTGTTGACCCCTTTTCGGTAACCACAACGCAGCGTCCCCCTTTTTTAGTGTTTCATTTTGCACCCATGTTTACCCTCCACACACAACAACAATAACAACAAAAAGACAGCTCTCCGCACCGCAAACTTCGAAACAGTCTGCTGTGCATTTGTAAAAAATGACACTAAAAAAAAATGAGCGCACGAAATGTGAGGAAGGCGTTAAATGAGAAGGGGTTCCCACACTGCGCACCATCATCATCATCATCACCATCATCCGTGTGTCTCTCCGCCATTCCGATGCGCAGTTTTGTTTTGACTGTTGGCCGACCACTTATTGAGCCACGCACATAGTCGAGCAGAGACAAAACGCCTGTCCCCATTCCACTTCGCACGGCTTTGCCGTAGTTTTCACTCCTTCGAAATAGCGAAGGGTCCTCGGCAAAAAGGAAAAGAAAAAAGAAAAAAGAAATGAAAAAGGAAAAGAAAAGAAACCCCAAATTGTACATTTAAAATGTTAAGCTGATAAGGAGAGACTATGAAAACTGTAAACTTTTAAACTTTTTAATTTTAAAAATTTTTAAATTTTACAAAAATGAGGTGGAAAAAAAAAAAAAAAAAAAGCAAATGCGAATGTGAAAGAGGGCGCAAATGCAGGTAAAACAGTTACGACAAAAAAGGGGGGGAAAAAGAGAGGCCAAAAAAGGGGGAAAAAAAAGAGGGCCAAAAAAGGGGGAAAAAAAAGAGGCCAAAAAGGAGGCCAAAAAAGAGGGCAAAAAAGAGGCCAAAAAAGAGGCGAAAAAACGGGCGAACAAGAGGGGGGCTTTTCAAAGGGTACGTTCACGGGGGGTGTGGGGATGCAGAAAATGGTCACAATAGAGAAGTATGCCTTATGCGCAAGTTTAACACGCACGTTGGTACACACTCACGCACGCTGGTACACACCTCAGGCGCGCGCCGAGCTCTGTGACGAGGCCCCCTCCTGGTGCAGGTTCTCAATGGATCGCTCATACTTTCGGAAGTACAAAACGGTGAGCGGGAGGAACATAATGATGAAGGTGATGACGAGCAAGAGTACGACGTTGGTGGGGTCCACGCTTTTCCCGTCCTTGCTCACAATCTGATCGTAAAGATTTTCACACAGTAGAGAAAAGAGACCTCCACAAAGGCTGGCGAATCCAAGAAGCTTCCCAAAAACAACAGACGGAAAGGAGTTCTGAATAAAGCAATAAATCTGACTTGTGTAAATACTCGTGACACACATGTAAAGGAAGGCAGACACAAGTCCAGCCACTCGATGTTTGATCAATGCTGTCAAATGCATCAGTGCAGAAAAAGCATTCATCAAAATTATTATTATAGCTGATCCATATTTGTTTATAAATCTCCCAAATATGATACAAGGGACACAAGAAATGGGCATCAAGATATTAATTATATTAATAATAGATCGATCGTAACTAAAATAGGTATCCGTGACCATTCCGTAGAAGACTGTTGATATATTGAATAGGATAAAGTATACAATAATACAGATGGCTGGGTAAGTCAGGAGTATCTTGAAAAATAGGGAGATGCTCTTTTTATGGAAATCTGAACCTTCTTCAATTAAACCTTTCGAAGAACTCTTTTCTTGATCTTTTTGCACCCCTTGGATTGTACTTCCTCCTCCTTTACTGCTCACACTTTTTCTATTCGATCCACTCGTATTTTTTCCCCTTGAATGTTTGCCACTATTTGGTGTGTTTCCCCTTGTAGAGGGGGTATTACTTTCATTACCATTTCTCCCTTTGGAAGCTCCCAAGTGTTCAGTATCGAATGGTTGCATCTCCACATCAACTTCGTCATTCGTTTGGCTAGTAACAGTTTTTCTATCCCTACGTCCATCTTGGCCATCTCCTTCTGTACAGCTCTTTCTGCTTGGATCCTTTTCAATGTAGTAATCTAACCCCTTGAATGGCTTACGGGGGAGCAAAAAAGCCGCTACTAATAAGCATGGCACCAGGATCACAAGGATGTACCCGTAGCAAATGTATGCAAATGGCGTGGAGGGGTATTTGCGGTAAATCAAGTTAAGTGTGGCTGGGACGGCGTAACTTAACGATGCAGCTGCTCCTACGACGGTTAGGATGAAGGTAGAGGCATCAGGATATAGATTCGAAATTGTTAACACGGGGATGAAGGCAGTGTCTGCACCTAACCCAAGGAACACAAAACTCATGAGAGTTGTATCCACTGTGGTTGAGTCGATTGACAACAAAATCCATGATATTATGTTGCACATCTGTCCAATCATGGCTGTAAATTTGGGACCAATGTGGTCATATAAAAATCCACAGAAAACGGACATGGTAAAATGTATGGCTAGCGTTGTCGGGTAGAGGTTGTTTATTCGCTTGTACTGAGGGGTGAGGGTAATATCTGTGTACTCGCCCACGTTGAGGTTCTTATACTTCCCCACGCTGAGCAACAAATTTCGAATTGCGCTCCAGTCGAAGTAGATGCATGCGGAGGTCGCTGTGTAGATCACGGTGATTATTAGCAGCGATAATCTGCTTATGTTGAATGGCGTTTTTTGCTTGGCACCCGGTAAGTTCGGGTCCGTTTCGAGTCGCAGCCCCTTAAGGAAGGCCAGGCAGCGGTTCCCCCGTGTGTCCTTCATGGCGGGGCAACTATGAGGGGTCACAGGGGGGGGGTCATCTAAGGGGGGTTACAAAGGACGGTCGACTGTGCGGAGTCACCAAGTGGTTCGTTTCACCAAGTGGTTCGTTTCACCAAGTGGTTCGTTTCACCAAGTGGTTCGTTTCACCAAGTGGTTCGCTTCACCAAGTGGTTCGCTTCACCAAGTGGTTTGTTCCCCAGCGCACGGTTCGTTCTGTTGCCACGCGCCTCGCACAGCTGTACAAAAGAAAGAGGGTCGGCGTGCAACGGGATAATGGCATAAAAAATTGTAACAACAAGGGGGGTGTAACAAATCTGCCACAGGGTTAAAAAAAAAAAATAAAATAAAAATAAAAAAATTAAAAATAAAGTAAAATAAAATAAAATAAAGTAAAATAAAATAATGCAAAATAAAATAATGCAAAATAATGCAAAATAATGCAAAATAATGCAAAATAGAGTGAAAAATTAAATTAAGCCAGTGTGCCTCGAATTTGTTCGAATTGATCCAAACTGAGGTGAGTTAAATTCAGTTCACTTCGAATTGAAGGGCAATTTAAAGTGGCTTCCCAAAGTTGTGTCACTTGTTGCATGCCCCCCCATTTGTGCTGAAGGGGGGGGGTAACCTCCGTCGTTTGACTGCACATCAGCCAATCAAGTTGTACGACCCCCTCCAACCAATCTGCCAGTAAGGGGGGGGAGAGAGTGTACCACGCGCATGCGGTTCGCCTCTCATAATTCCCGCATGCCACCTGCATAGCAAGGGGGTATTCTCTTCGCCAGCGAATTTTTAGCAGCTCGCCGCACAGTTGCAAATGGCATTTGTGGCTTTCCTGAAAGGTTTTGTGGATTTTTTTTTTGCCCCGTTGTGGTTATTTTGTTGCTGCTTCCCCCATTTTGCTGCTTCCCCCATTTTGCTGTTTCCCCTTGTGTGCGACTTTCGATTTTTCCGCGCTTCTCCCCTGCAGCGCTCGGCCGAAATTGCGCCCAACTCTCCACACAGTGCACGCGCGAAAAAAAAAAAAAAAAAAGCCACAACACCGCAACGCAGCAGCGGGTGCTGCATATGTTGTTGTCCCCCCCGCTGTGGAAAGCTCCTCAAAAAAATGAGCACATCATTTGCGCGGCAAAAATAAGCGATCACGCGACGCAGTCAGACTCCCCTAAAAGCTTATCCTTTTTTCTTTGGACAGCGCACATGTCGATAGGTGTGGCGATTCACAGGGATTTTCAAGATGGGAAAAAGGTGGCTCCCCCCACACACAAAAACAAACACAAACGAATTTACACCCTCCACAAAAAGAGGCGGTCACTCCAATTCTTCAACTGCCCGTCATGGAGGAAACATACAAATGGTATGAAACTACTTCCCCTTTTTTTTTTCTTCTTTTTTGTCTCTCCCGCGAAACTTCCCGCATATCACTTTGCCGTTACGTTGGGGCGAAAAATAGAGGCTGGCCCGGAAAAGGCATTCCCCTGTGGGTTGCAGTTACGATGGCGGTTTCGCTCACCACGCTACTCACGCTCACCACGCTACTCACGCTCACCGCTATACTCACGCTCACCGCTATGATCACGCTCACCGCTATACTCACGCTCACCGCTATGATCACTCTCACCGCTACGATCACTCTCACCGCTATACTCACGCTCACCGCTACGCTAACGCTCACCGCTACACTAACGCTGAAGCAGCCCCCCGAGTGGCCCTCCTGTACGTAAGGAGGAGCAAGGGGGAGGTGGACGCCAAGAGAGCAATCACAACGTAGGCAAACGGCTTGGGGTCACTCTTACTGTAATCCACGATGAAGTAATTGTAAATAGGGATATTCAGTAGAGACAACAGCCCACTGATCATGCTGGTAGTGCCTGCGATTTTCCCAAAGTGACGTTTTGGAAACATGATCTGTATGTAGCAGTATAGTTGTGTCGTGTAGCATCCTGTGACTATCAGGTAGAACAGCGTACTCAAGTAGGCAAATAATTTGCTTCTCATCACGGCAAAAAGATTCATGAACAGACTACTCATGAGAAGGGAGAGTATAATCACGAGGATGTGAAACTTGCGAATAAGGAAACCGAAGGCTGCACAGGAGATCACTGATAGTGGTCCGAATATCTTTAGAACCTCCTGCACATCTGAATAATCAGCAAAAAATAATTTCGCACACTCGTTGTAATTAACTAGCGATAAATTGTATATAGTAAAATAGTAGCAGATGCTGAGGTATCTGATGGAGAAAAAGTTTGCTCCTGTTTCTTTACACTGAGGGGGTATCATTTTACATGCACTTTTGTAGTCTACGTCTCTGTTAAGCTTCTCATCCAAATGGATGACTTCATTCTGGTTAGATATACCCCTCTTTATGGACTCCCCCACAGTTGGAATGCCCCCTCGGACGGAGGAACTGTGTGCATAACCTCCATCCATAATGAGAGAAGAACCCTCCTTTTGTGAATACAAGTCTTTGGAGTCCCCCTCTCTGAGGGTAAAATTGCTTGACGTATGTGTAACAACTCTCCTCAGTACGCACCCATTTGTGGAGTATAAGCTAAAGGACGACGAGGTAAGGGCCCTTTCGATCATCAACTCGCGTAGGGTGTTCTTTTCTCCTTCCAGCTCATGTTCGTATTCTGCGTAGAGTGGCACAAGTGCTTCATCGATTGCGTGGCTCCCGCGGTGCAGACTAAGTTGGTCACCCTGGCTAGAGAAGGGGCGGTCATATGGGAACTCTACAGGGTCATTCACAGGGCGGTCAGCCTGGCTATCCTCTGGGCGGTCAGTCTGGCTATCCACTGGGCGGTCAGTCTGGCTATCCACTGGGCGATCTGTCGGGCTATCCACTGGGCGGTCAGTCTGGCTATCCACTGGGCGGTCAGTCTGGCTATCCACTGGGCGATCTGCCTGGCTATCCACTGGGCGACCAATCGGGTCACGCACTGAACGATCTGTCGGGCTATCCACTGGGCGATCTGTCGGGCCACGCACTGAACGATCAGCCTGGCTATCCACTGAACGATCCATGGGGTGCACGCCCGACACGACGTACCCCTCCAACTCCTGCAGCGTCTGGTTGTGACTCTCCTGGGCTCCCTCCGCAACGGGCTCCCCACCGCTGATATGCTTGAGGGGCAAAAAAATCAAAAGGACAAAGAAAAAGGGAACCAAAATGATCGCGCAGTATAGTAAGCAAATTAACTGAAACGACTGGGCATCATTTGGCGAAGTGAACATGTCCAAAAATATGGGCATGCTAAAGCTTAAAGAAGCACAGCATCCCAAAATGACAGTATACATGGTATGGTTTTCTTCGAATAAGTAAATTAAACTGAGAATTGGTATGTAGGAGGAGTCGCAAGAGAGCCCCAAAAATATTGCCCCCCAAATGATGGTGTTATTTTTGCCTTCATTTTGTAACCCAATTAAAATCCACGAAATTATGTTAAAGGTATGCCCAATTAACGCAGTAATTTTAGGTCCAAAATAATCAAAAAATACACCCGATATGGCTGACATGATAAAATTTGAGCACAGGATAATTGGGTATAAGGCTTGCACTCTCTTGTCCTGTTCTTTACAACTGTATGATTTACCCTCCCAGTCTTTTCTCCCTCCCGAGCGCACACTTTCGCAATCGTTTATGTACACATTTCCGTGATAAAAAAAGTCGGACAAAGAAATCCAATTAAAGAATATCCCCACGCAGGTTATTATGTACACACAGAACAACATCAACAGAGCATACTTTTTCCTAGTCGAAAATTTTCTAATGTCTATGCCTTTCCTGAGGAAGTTTTTCACCACCCCATTTGTTTTTTTCTTCTTGCTTGATTCCTCCATTTTGAGTTCGCCCCTACATGTGTTCGTGACCATGGGGTTCGGTTTTCCCCACTGGTTCTTTATCTTACTTGTGTGCTTTGTGTGTCCGCCTGTTCGGATGCCATTCCCTGCCTTCGAACGAGTGCAACAAATTGGTCCGTCCAAAATTGACGACGGAGAAGATGCACTCGTTCGTACCTTCCCTGTGCTCACCAATTTGTGTGTGCAATGTGGCAAAAAAAAAAAAAAAA
>NC_020395.1:398308-421759 GCF_000321355.1 Plasmodium cynomolgi strain B
TTTTTTTTTTTTTTGGCAAAATGGCTACCTCGGCAGAGTGAAAGCTAGCCATGTCCAAGGTGCCCATTTGATGGCCCGCTCGACTGCGCCCATATGGGACTCTACTTACGCGGCTCGTTTTTTCTTTTTACGATTGTGGGACGTACACTAGGATGGGGCATTTTAACTCAAAGCAGGGTTCCACGTGGGGCCCACTGGCTGATCGTTTATTTGAGCACGAAAAAAAGGCAAAGGGAAACAAAACGGGTAAACCAGGAAAAGAAGACGAATCAGACAAAAAAGGAAAAACTGGAAAAATAGGCAAAATAGGCAAAACAGGCAAAACTGCCAAAATAGGCAAAATAGGCAAAACGGATTAATCTCACAAAACAGACTAATCTGACATAACGAAAGATGCGGAACTTCTGAGCGGCGGCCCTGTGCACAACGCGAGGGGGGGAAAGAGCACGCTTGCTGCGCTGTAGAGGCTTCCCTAATGCGACATCGATGCCGCTTCACTGTCACATCAGCGCGTTCCGCTATCTCCCTCGTAACACGGCGCGAAACCCGATGGCCTCCCAGACAGCAATCCCTCCAGGCGCTGGAACGACCTGAGCTGCAGAAAGAAAAACCAGGGGACGCACACAAACTCCAAGTCGTACAGTATTCGCAGCACGTTATTGCGAAACTCTGTCCTTCCATTTTTGGACAAGCGTATGCCGTTATATTCAATCTCGTAGTTCCTCTCATCGGTTGACATGTTGTAGTGGTAAATCCCGTCCACCTCCAGCACAAGATGTGGCTCTCCTTTTTTCAGGACCAAAAAATCGACCAGGAAACCGCGCTTCAAGAAATATTCTGACTTGTACATAATTTTTTTCTTCTTCAAATATTCACAAAGTTTGTACTGAAAGCTGGACATGTGTACTTTCTGTTGGAAAGGCATTTTATTCCTTCTCACCGTTTCTTTAACTACACAATAGGGTATATAAAAAGACGTGGGGATGCGAAGCTGTCCTTTCTTTAAATGAAAAATTTTTTTGTTTTTCTTGTAATACATATTTAAACACACTAACATTTGATTCAGCATGTTGTAGTCCTCCTCTCTCCAATCCAATTTGCTGGCAAATGTTCTCCTTAGCAAGATGCACATTTTGGTAAAGGTGGTTATGGAGCTCTCCAGGAAGGCGCTACTTAAAAGTAGGGACCACGCGCACTTTGCGACTTTGTTGACTGTGTCCTGTTGATCGTTACTGTACAGGTGGTGCGTTTCTGCTGTGTGTCTAACAGTGGGGGGGGTTACTACCCGGTAACCGCTAGACCTATTTGACCCTTCCCCAAAGTGGGCATAATAATGGTCGTTTCCGATGTGGTGCCTTCCACCAACACAGTTATCGCCATTAGCCTGATAAACCCAATTAGCACCATTGGCAGCTTCCTGTTGAGGTTCTCCCTTGGCCATCTCCTCCAGAAGAACACGCAAAGCAAATTTCAAGAAGGTCGTGGTTATTATATTGAAGTGGCAACATACAAAAGTGATGGGGTACAGAGAGTGAATATCCACCTGCGGGAGGGTCTCCAGAATGGGGAGCAAATACGACAGCAGGGTCTTGTGCACCACGTTGTTTTTGTAGTGTAGCAGGCAAATCTGAACAACGGTTTGTGCCTTTATCGTGTCCTCTGCACTTCGCCCTTCTGCAGTTTTCCCGTCCGCCCCAACCTCCCCCTTTAGTATGCGCCAAAATGACCGGTAAAAAAAGTCGTACAGTTCAACCGATAACGTGTTTATGGTGCTGGAGAGAGCGAAGAAAAAATTAACCAACCCCTGCATGGAATCGATTTCGTTCCTTCTGTGGAATATGGCTCCTTCCAATTTGTGCAGGTGTTGGAACAGGCGTGCCTTGGCTGCTTCGAGTTGTTCACTTGGAGAGGGGTCATGCGTATCGTTGCTGGTCAATATGTGTGGCCTGCTTTGGGGCAGCACGTCGATTATGGGGTTCTCCCGCGCGCAAAATTGGGGTCCACCTGTGTCTCCCCCTGCACCTGCCGCTACACCGAGTTGCGCACCCATTTGTGTACCCATTTCTGTGCCCATTTTCGCGCCGATGCCTCCTCCCGCCACGCAGAAAAGCATGTTTCCATTCCCGACATACTTCACACTCGCCAGGTTGTACCTCTGCACAATGTAGCAATACGTTGCATAAAAAATCATTATCAGTTGTTTCATCTGCACATGCCTAAAATTGAGGATTAAGAAATCGAAAAAATGGGACAACGTGTCCATTTGGTCGTACCCCAGGGAGAGTAAGCTTCTCAAAGAAATAACAACATTGGGTATGTTTTCTACAGTGAAGAAAAGGTTTCTTCTTTTTATAACCATCCTTTGAATAAAACACTGCACAAAGGGATCGTAGTAGTAGTTGGCATTGGCTAGTCCCACCAAAATGTCCACCCAATTTCGCATCTCCTGAGTGGTTGCTATGTCCATGCTTGTAGCCGTGTGCTGGATACCCTTCTTCTTTTTTTCCGCTTTGGTTGTGTAACTCCTGGGGGGATCCTCATTTGGATTTTCTCCCATGCTGAGCGAGATGCTAACTTGTTTTAATTTCGACTCCGATTTGGGGGGGTCTCCAGAGTGGCGGTCATGCTCGCGGTCACGGTCACGCTCAAACTCACGGTCGCGGTCACTCTCAAACTCACGCTCACGCTCACGCCCAAACTCACGGTTCAGCTCATAGTTACCGCCACACTGTGCACAGCTCAAATCGCCCTTCCACTCGGCACCCCTGCCTGGGCCCAATTGGTCAGCCACCCCTCCAATGCGCCCACAACCCAATTTGAGGAGAAAACACTCGACGAGCAATCTGTACAGCTGATTATTCCGGACTGCCAATCGGGAGAAGTCCCTCACGAGGGAGGACAAGTCTCGTTCGTTCGCGTCAATGAGCCACGTACTACATCGGCTTGGCCTTTCCTTGTTCGCCAAAGTGTTAGCAGCGAGGAGGTTGTCTCTTCGTTCACGGGCACCACCTTCGTAGGCACCACCTTCGTAAGTACCACCTTCGTAGGCACCACCTTCGTAAGTACCACCTTCGTAGGAACCACCTTCGTAGGCACTACCTCCCTGGGGACCACCTTCGTAGGAACCACCTTCGTAAGCACCACCTCCCTGGGGACCACCTCCCTGGGGGGGCAAGCCAAAACGGTGGCTCTGTCCATTGGGTAGATAAGCCTGCCCACGCAGCAGCAAGTCGATGATGACCGGAAGGTGTGCCTCTTCCATTCTGCCCTTCTGAAGACCGTAGTTCACCGTCAGATTTAAAAATCGGCATAATTTGAAGATGGTAAAATTATGGATCTGATTTGGGGGGGTCTCCAGCTTTCTCAGGAGTACTTCTACTATCTCGTCTTTGAATTTGCCATGCCAATTTCGGCTAGCCATTTCGAGGAAGTTCAGGATAGTCTTTATGTCCAACGGGTGGCGTTCAATTCTCTGCAGGATGTACCTCTGCACAGAGCTAACCATTTCGCTAATAGAGGAGGAGCTGAAAATTCGGAAGAGGTCGTTCGGGGAGGTGGATTCCCTCACCACTCGGGGGCGGTCCCCCACTGAGTGGTGTGCCCCTACTGGGTGGTGTGCCCCTAATGAGTGGTGTGCCCCTAATGAGTGGTGTGCCCCTACTGAGTGGTCTGCCCCTACTGAGTGGTATTCCCCTACTGGGTGGTGTCCCCCCCCGTGCCCCCTCCTTCCCCACTCGAACAGACACTTGGCAAACTCTCTCGCGTTGCAGAACGCTGAGGTGGAAATTTTCGCCAAGTCTGCTTCCCCCATCTGGAGCGAAAGGACGGAGGAGACATACTGCCTCACATCCACGTCATTGCTTTGGCCCCCCCCCAAATGAATGGCACGCCGCATATACATGTGCGCAAAGTAGATAAAGAGAGCCTTCCAATTTAGAACCACCTGTTCACTCATCAGTTTTTTCTTTTGCATAAGATTAATAATTTTGGCCATGGCCCAAATGAACCCTATGTTGTGTTTTTCCTTCATTCGGGTGATACTACCCTCATCGTATCGAACCTGTTGGATTAATCCAACTAGCAGATCCACCACTGGGGTGGTGTTTGATTCCTCAATCTGCTTGACTCCATTGATGAGGTTTATTACGTTGCTTTTTTTTAAATCGGTTGCCTTTCCCTTTGTTGCGTCCCATTTTTTGTTTTTCTTTGTGGGGCCATAATGGGAGGAGAGTGTATCCCGACGTTGTGGGCTGTAGGGAGGATGCCCACGTGTTGCAATTTTGGGGACATTCGCTTCCCCCTCCGTGGGGTTGTAGATCCGTTTTGTTGAGTAGAAGTAGCGTTCCTCTTTGCCGCGTCTGCTCATCCCGCTGCTTTCCCAGCTACTTCCCCAGCTACTTCCCCAGCTACTTCCCCAGCTGCTTCTCCAGCTACTTCCCCAGGTACTTCTTCCCCTCCTGCGGGTGGGGGGGGTGATGACGTTGGTGGCACGCTTGAGGACGCTGGTGACCGGGGACGCGCGCTTCATGGTAGGAGTGGGTTCTTGCGTGTCAACTGGGTGTATTCGCTCAGGTTCGCCGTTGGGATGGTACTGGGCAGTGGAATGAGTTGGGGGGGGAAAAAAGAAAACGGTTCGCAGGCCTTCGTGGGTCTTCAGGGAAGCGGGGACAACACCCTTTAAAGAATGGCCCACTCAAGGGTGGGTTGTTTCGTGCTGGCTGGTTAAGCGGTTGAGCGGTTAAGCGGTTGAGTGGTGCCTCGGTGGGGTGTGCCCGACCCCCACAACCTACGCCTGCATGCACCGGTGGGGAGTTTTTCTCCACGGGGGGGGGAAGCCTATCCAATTCGTTCATCGAGGGTCTCCGAAAGAAGAGTTCCCCCTTCTGTAGATTGCTACCTTTTTGGTGACCTTAAAAGTGCCCTCTGTTTCGAAGTGATCCTTTCATCGTCGCAGCTACCCCCCGCCAGTGGTAAAAAAGAAGAAAAAAAAGGAGAAAGAAGGAGAAAAAAAAGGAGAAAGAAGGAGAAAAAAAAGGAGAAAGAAGAAGAAAATAAAATAAAGAAAGAAAGAGAGAGGCATGCGCCTGTTGAGTGTGGCGCCGCAGGGGTTGTTACTGGGACGCCCTCCTCCAGCGCAGCTGTTGTGGGTTCCCCGTGTAATCGAAAATCCACGTGTGGTCCATCCACGTGCGGCCCATCCACGTGCGGAACACCCCCACTCAGCACTACCCCCGTTGGGATATCTCTCCCCCCCCGTAAGCCGCTCCTCATCAAAGAGTAACAACTCACCCAGGTACGAACACCCCAAAAGAGCCATCCTACAGCTGAACAAAACATACCATTCACAAAGAAATTTCACAGAAGGAGGAATGGAGTTCTGTGAGGTAGATCTAGATGAGTTCTGCTACAAGCAATTTGATAGGACAAAGAAATCTTGTTCGTATATACCTTATGATAAAAATGAGTTCCTCGATAAGGTGAATGAACTGATACGACAAAAAAGGATTAAGGTTGTACCAGGGTATGCTGGTTTTTGTAAGCATATTTTTGTTGAAAATTTTACAGAAGCGACTGTGGAGACAATAGAGATTAACAATAAAAATAGGGACCTCATAAAAACAGATTACATTTCCAGGAGGGACAATGAACTGCCTGTATTGATCAGGTGGATCTCAAAGAAGGACGTGAAGGACATCCTGAAGGCCAAGTACCTCGACCTCATTTTGTACTCCAGGGAACAGATCGAAAAGGAGAATAAAGAAACGAAAACAGTCCCTAATAGGAAGTCCAACTGTCTCTACTCCATCATCTGCATTAAGCCACAAAATGTGGACTATGAGTTACCCATGACTCCCATCACCATGCTGCGCAACACTCTCATCAGCGAGGGTGGCAGCGGCATCAACTTGAACCGCGACAAGTACCTCGAGTCGGTCAAGTACTGGCGTCACCACGTGTCCATCATCGATAATTAGCAAAGGGTGGCCGCAGAAAAGGGTGACGGCAGAAAAGGGTGGAGGAAGGAGAGCCATTTTGAGCGAAGCCATCATGGGGGAGAAGCTATACTTAGCGGAGTAAGTAAGTACTGCCAAAAATGCCCACTAGATTGTACCGCCCCCTTCCCCCTACGCAGTCTGCGCCCACAAACCGATGAAGAACCATTTTGCAAAAATAAAAAAAATCAGTTTTACTTAAAATGAAACAAACACTGTTTGGTGGCACTCGGCGAGATGTGCAACTGTTAAGTGTTTTTTTTTTTTTTTTTTTTTTTTCTTGTCCACGCGGACAGAGGCTGCTCATTGCGGGGTGGCAGCGGTAAAAGTGCAGTCTGGCCGCCAAACTGCCTCTCCACCGCACCACCTCTCCGCTTCTCCACCTCAGCCCTGCGTGCCCTGCTCGCGCCTGCGCTCGTCGATGAGGCCCATCAAATTTTTGGGCAGCTTCCACTTGGGGACGTTCTCCTGTACAGGTTCAAAGAAGCGCAACGTGTACCCGAAGGGTTCCTTCGTAAGCACATCAACGAACTTTTGAGTCAGTTCCTCAGGAGTGGAAGCAGCGGAGGTCAAAGCGATTTTCCTAACATCTCGCAGAGTGGAAAAATCAAAATCGTCAACACTGTTCACCAACACAGCAGGGGTCTTCCGTAGCTGTGATGAATACACCAATTTTTTGGCATTCGATGAAGACTGACTTCCAACAACAATCGTTATATCGCATTCCTGACAGATCTGATTCAGTGCCATCTGTCTATTCGTAGTGGCATAACATATGGATCCACTCGGAATGGTTTCAATGTGTGGGAACTTCTCCTTTAGTCTCTTTACAATTAAGGAGCAGTCATCCATACTCAACGTTGTCTGAGTGACATAAAACAGTTTGTCCTTCTCCGAGAGTGGCAACTCTTCGATTTGGTTTACATTTTCCACTATGTAAGTAGAGTCGGGTGCTTCATTAAAGGTACCTACTACCTCCACGTGGTCCTTGTAACCAATAAGGATAATTTTGTATCCTTCCTTTGCCTTCATCTTAACGTACACGTGTACTTTGTTGACTAGAGGACATGTCGCATCAATTTCGATCAGTTTTTTTTTTTGCAAGTTCTCTTATTTGGGGAGGGATCCCATGAGCTGAATAAATTAAGATATTCCCATCGGGTACCTCATTCAAGTCTTCGATAAATATTGCTCCCTTTTCTTCCAACTGTTTGCATACAATATCGTTGTGAACGATTTTATGTTTGACATAGATTGGTGGATTGAACATACTTAGGCATTCTTCCACTGTATCGATAGCTCTACTGACTCCTTTGCAGAAGCCTCTAGGACTGACAAGGTAAAGTACTTTCTCCCCCTCTTTGGGCGTACCTCCGCTCTGCGCTGTCTTCGGACAGCCGCATCCTCCGCATGCGCCGGAGCCGCAGTGGCCCCCTTCCTGCTGCAGCCTCCACTCGTGGGGACGTCTTACTGCACCGTTCAGAAAGGAGAACTTTGGGTAAAATTTCCCCCTCGGATTCGCTCCCCCCTTTTGCTTCCCCTTCAAACGAACACTCCAATGATCTACAGTCTGCACAACTGCGAGGGGCCTCTTCCCTGAGGGGAAATCAGATACTCGGAGATGACCCCTCCGTAGGGCATGCTCCACTCGCTTGGACTGTGTCGCCGTGAGGATGAGAAGCGCGATTAGCAGCAGGATGAGCGGCAGGTACCTCTCACGGGGGCGGTGAGTGACGCGCGCCGCTCCGGCCATTCCGTGGGGCCACACAAATTGGGGAGAGCAGCGCGAAGCCGAGCTCGCCTTAAAGCAGATCCTCCAGCGTAATCCCCAGCACAGCCCCCAAACGTGGCTTCCGCGGGACCCTCAAATGTAGCTATCCTCCTCCAACCTATCCTCCGTGTGACCCTCAAATGTAGCTAGCCTCCTCCACCTTATCCTCCGTATTGGAAGTATCCTCTGTGCCTTTTTCTTCACCCGGGCGGAAACTGAAAGCTGTTCTCATTATCGCCCGCGGAGAGGTCGCTCTGTCACGGGGGTTCTCAAGGTTAGTCCCGCTTTGTAAAGGGAGCAAACGAGCTAGCTTACTGGTATTATTGGCCTTGGAGAGAGGAGTTACGAAGAGGTTGCAAAGAGGTTGCGAGTGAGTTGCGAAGGGGTTGCGAATAGGCTGCGCAATTGTGATGAGCATTCACAGAGGCATCACGCAGCATCGTGGAAGCCTCCGTAAAAAAGGAAGTCACGTCGCACTCCGCGAATGCGCATTCGGTGTTGCAAAGGGAAGGTAAAAAAAAATTAAAAAAACGGAGCCCTTTCACTGGCTAGCACACCAGACGTAAAAGTGCTTGGACGGACGCATCAGATAGTAACGGAAAAGGGCGGAATAAAAAAAAAAATCATATAATATAATATCATATCATGTCATGTCAGATCAGGACGGAGCCGTGTGAAGCGGGGCCAGCTACGCGCAAAAATTTACTGGGCGAACTTGCACAACGAAGCGCCTATGGCCCCCGCCCTACTGGCACACTATGCGCGTGCGAACATGCAAGCATAGGAGCACACAAGCACACGAGCACATCTGCGCAGGCGCATCTGCACATCTGCACAGGCGCATTTACACACCCATTGCCGGTGCGCGCGCGGTGCCCCCTAGAAGTGGAGCGCGGGGGAGAGGGGCGCCTGCTTGCAACGGTAAAACAAAACGTACGGCGTGTGGTCGTTGGAGAGGTCCTTCGAAATCCTGTTTATAGATTTGGAGCTCGTCTTGGTGACCACCGAGTCGTCCATTTGGTACCAGTCATTCGATTCGTCCTGCGGATCCCTCTCGGACTTCTTCCCAATGAAGTAGTAGTGACCAGAGGAGGCAGACGAGCCTCCGTGGATGATACCTCCATACAATTTGTAGTCAAAATTATTTACCACAATTTTTGAGTTGACCTTAACGTGCGTCTTCACTTTCTTCTTTTCGTTGGAGCTGAAGGACCAGTTGTACCTGGCGGGAAGGAGAGAGTAGTGGAAGGGAGTGGAGTGGGCAGTGGAGAGAGTAGTGGAGATAGTAGTGACATGGAGTGGGCGGTGGACGGGAGTGCAGGGGGGAAAGGCACAACGGATGGGCGCCCCCAGTAGAGCTGCCTATAAAGCTGCACAAACTATGTGACCGCATAACTACACATCCTGGGCAACGGCTACGCCGCTTCAGCGGTCGTCCAACCCTACCTGTTGAGGATAAGGATGAGGTGGCAAGGCGGAGAGATGATCTCGTTCCATTTTAGCGCGTTTCTCTTTTTGTTGCATTTGGAACACCGGTACTTGTTGGACCCATGGATCTTCTCCTTCTGCACAAAAGTATCAAAAAATTTCTGAATGGATAGTCTCTCTGATGCCCTCACAGGAACAGGGAACGACAAATCGTGAATGACTTCCTCCTTTTTAGAGACAAAGAAGCATTTCTGACACTGAACCTTTTGCACAAGTACACCTGAGAATATCAGGCGAAGGAACTCTTTCCTCGATCCTCCCAATTTGTCAAAAATGTATCTGAGCAGTTCTGTAACGTCCTGTTGGTTTCGGTTATTCAGTTCATGTGGAAGGAGACCCAAAATGCAGTCAGGAGAAATATACGTCTTCTTCGTCGTCGTCATTATAATGTATAAATTTTTTAATTCCTGCAAAAATCTCTCCGATTCTGCCGTGGCTACATGACTGGTGGGGGTTATCCCGTTGAGCGTGTTCAGCCTGGTGAGTGTATTCATTTTCCCCATCGAGTTATTCACGCTGTTTATTCCATCTATGGTGCTAATCCCGTGCATTGCTCCCTTTGGGGTGTTCGTTCCATTGGGCCCTGAGACAGTAGGGCTGTCCTTCTCCTTCTCTGCAAACGGGTTGGAACTGTGTTCCCCTCCGTCCTTGGGATCTTCTCCAATATTAAAGAGATATAAATTCACCACGAAGGAGACGGTGCTGTATAAGGCCTGCAGGAGGCTATTCAAGTAGCACGTGTTGCCTAAGTTTACCAACCCAACCGGTGGATGCTTCAGCTTACTCTTCGTCATCTTGTTCAACTCGCAAGAGTCTACCTTTAGCATTAGATACTTCGGAGCAGCTCCTCTCCTTTTCAGTTTGTTCCCTTCTCCCGATTTGTTACCTTCCCCCGATTTGTTCCCTTCCCCCGATTTGTTTTTCCTTCTCAGAGTGCTCGTCGTGAAGTCCATCTCCTGATAGTTATCATTAAGGGGATTTTTTTTTATACAAATATTTCTACTGAGTGCACTACCAGAGGGGGGTGTATTTTGCATCGGGTTTTCATACGGGAATTCATTTAGTGGTCCGTTCATCGAATGGTTGCCGATTTGTTCCGTTTGATTGGTGACGATGTTAGGGTCACTTCCGTCTCGTTTGGCTGTAGCGTTACTTTTGAGAGAGTCTTTTTTTTTTCCCCTCTTTCGATTTTCATTACTTAATGATAGTCCCTTGGCCGACTCAGGATCCACAACGCCCTTCTTCTTCTCCTCCTCCTTCTCATCCTCGGACTCGAGTAACCCCAGAGATGGGAATTTTTTCATCACGTTGTTTTCACTTGCGAATGGGTCAGGTGGCATCATCATAGCAGTGAGACTTCCCCTCCCTGCTGCTCCTGCTGCCGATGCTGCCCCTACCGCTCCTACCGCTCCTCCTCCGCTGCTCTTCTTCCCATGAGGCGGATCCTTCGTCCCCCCATTTTTGCACTCCCTACTGGTGATGTGATAATTCTGGCTGGATAAGCTCTGTCTAGAAGGGGAGGACTCCATGGGGAAAATACCTACACGCGTGGGGTTCGATCCGAATAGGTCCTCTTTCGATTCGTTTGCACATGTCGATCCGATTGCCTCTCCCATTGTCGCGCTTGCTTCCTTGCTATGAGAATTTTCTTCTTCCACATTGTCACCCTGGGTAGCATCCTCTCCGTCATCCTTCTCTCTCCCTGCTTTCCTCTCCCCACCTACCGATGCCGAGGTCTTCCTCCTCGAAAGGATCCTCTCATCAAATGGGTTGTTAAAGTGCAAACTTGTTATGTACTCCTTCACATTGCAACTCTCATCCAGGTTGGTCCTTCCCTCCGAGTTACTTTCGCTATCGTAATTTCTGAACATATCGTCATAGGTGATGCAGTTTTCATCCGTGTCTTCTTCACTCCGGCAGAGCGACCCCTTCAACGGGGGCACACTCATCTGTGCTATGTTCATTTGGGCCACGCTCATTTGGGCCACGCTCATTTGGGCTACGCTCATTTGGGATGTGCTCATTTGGGCCATGTTTATCGCGCCCATGGGTGACGGTCCCCTCCCGGCCCCTCCGCTGTTACTCACGTGGGGGTTGCCATTATAACTGTGGTGGCCGCCGCTCTGTAGGCCGCCGCTCTGTTGGACGCCGCTCTGTAAGCCGCTTCTCTGGAGGAGCCTATCACCTCTTCCCCCCCCGCTGGCAAAGAAGGCGTCATCCTCCTGAGTCTTCTCTCCGTTGGGCCCACTCCTCCCCATTGTGTGTTTCCTATTTGAATACAAATTAAATTTTCCGTTGGCGTAAAAATGCTCCATGCTGTTTATCTTCTTTTCCCCTCCAGCTGGGAACGTACCTCTGTTTTGGGAGATGCATGTACTGCTCCTCACGTAGGGTCTCTCTCCGAAGGGGGACGGGAAGCGTTCGGAGATGCCCTCTTGGGGGTACCGATCACACAGGTTCCTCCCCTGTGCCATTTCGCCTACACGTAGTGGATTGCTCACCCCGCACAGCTGATTAGAAGTGCCGACCTGATGCGGAGTGCCGACCTGATGCGGAGTGCCGACCTGATGCGGAGTGCCGACCTGATGCGGAGTGCCGACCTGATGCGGAGTGCCGACCTGATGCGGAGTGCCGATCTGAAGCGCAGTGCCGACCTGATGCAGAGTGCCGACACCGGGGAAGACCCTCCCCATGGAAGATGAAGAAGCCTGAATGTGTTCCAAGTCATTAAGTATGCCCTGAAGGAGACTCATAATCTCTACATCTATTTCGTGCTCAATAAATTTCCAAAGAAAAAAGTATCTCTTAAAAAAGGGAATGAAATAAACCAAGACCATATGAGCATTTTTAAAGGTCCTGAATCCAAGTTTCTGATTATTTAGAAAATAATTAAACTGCTCTAGACATGACTTGGCATTCAATAGGTTGGAGATTCTACAGATAACAATTTTGATGCATATGCCTAGGAGGAGTAGATTCTCCATTTCGCTGCTGTCATTTGGGTATGTGCTTCTCTGGGCGCTGGGTGCGAAGGTGGGCTGTGGGCCTCCCTGGCTGGTGGGTTCGCCCGGCTTATCCGCGGGGAAGGGCCCTGCAAAGTGGGGGGCGCAAGGTGGGGTATGAAAAATGGGTGGCGTAAGGTGGGGTATGCAAAGTGGGTGCTGCAAAGTGGGGTCTGCAAAGTGGGTGGTGCTACACCGTCGGTGCTATGCCATCGGAGCGACGCGCCGGCAGCCACCCCTCTGTAAGGATCCCCCCGTTGGGCCAAGTTCGTTGGTGCGCGTGCTTGGTAGTGCACTCAGAGGGAGGCTCCCAACTGCGTTCCAATCGAGCTTCGGTCTCGCAGCGGAACTGGCCTCGGTCTCGCAGCGGAACTGGCCTCGGTCTCGCAGCGGAAATGGCCTCGGTCACACAGCGGAACTCGCCTCGGTCACACAGCGGAACTCGCCTCGGTCACACAGCGGAACTCGCCTCGGTCACACAGCGGAACTCGCCTCGATCTCGCCGCGCAACTCGCCTCTCCTGTACCTGGTCGCCTGACGGAGGGGCCTCCCCCCAGGAAGGCATCGAAGTAGCTGCTGCTGCGCATCTCGCTGCTGACAAAGTCCTCGAAGTTGAAGTTGTTAATTATGTTCTCCACGTCGAACAGGTTCAGATAGCCGTCGCCCTCGTCCTCCGGCGTGTCGTCCTTGTTGGAGGAGCTGTTGGACAGCGAAGTGCTCCTGCGCGGGGGGGCGGCGGGACTGACGGGAGTGGCGGCATCCGTTGTTTCCGCTCCCGCTCCTGCTCCCGCTCCTGGTCCCGCTCCCGCCCCTGCTCCCGCAGGCACGGCCTTCTTCAAGTAGAGCGCGCCCCGCTCGATGCCCTTATTGACGGACACATAGTCATAGAAAGCCCTAAAAAAAAGGAGCATAAAATCGTAGTAGTAAAACTTGCTCTTATGCAAAAAAGAAAAGTCATTAATCTTCTTCGTGTCCCAAAAAAGAATGCACATGACATTCCAAATCGAAATAAATTGATTAACATCGATTCTGTTCATTTCAAAAAAATCTCTAGAATATTTTTTTAATCCACTCCCCTAAATAAAGTACAGAGAGTAAATTAAGTCATTCGAGCACTCCTCCTTATGTTTAATTATATGCTTCAAAAAGTATGTAAAACAAATTTTTTGCAAATGGATATTTTTCTTCTTCTCTGCTTGCAATAAGTAGAGTTAAATTTTTTTTGTTTAAATCGTCTTTCCTGCTATTAAGCCAATTAAAAATTATTTTCAAAAAAGATTTCTTCGGACGAGAGGTGTAGATATTTGACCATATGGAAATAACCAAGTTGCGTATTTTACTAGCTCTTAAAAGATTGATATTTTTTTGTTTTTCATTTTTTAAGCATAATTTTAGTAACGTTTTGCATTCTTTATATCCGACACATTTCAGTTTTTCTATGCTTTTCCATAGATCGTTTGCATCCCTTTCTCCTCTCGCCATGTGTTTCTTCCTCTCGCAGAAGTAGTTATCCAAGGGGTCTACACTCGAGTGATACCCCTCGAAAAATATGTCGAACATTTTATGCTTTATGTGTCTCTCTCGAGCGCTGGCGGTTACTTTGTCGGCAGCCTTATCGCTCGCTTTGTCGGCAGCCTTATCGCTAACTCGGTCGGAAGCCTTATCGCTGGCCCTGTCGGCAGCCTTATCGCTAACTCTGTCGGAAGCCTTATCGCTGGCCCTGTCGCTAACTCTGTCGCTGGCCCTATCGCTACCCCTATCTGTAGCTCTTTCGGCCGCCTTGTCCACCGCTTTGTCCACCGCTTTACCTGCCGCCTCCCCCTCCCCCGCCGCTTCCCCCTCCAAGTCGACGCTGCCCTGCTTGCCATCACTCCCCACAGCACTCCGAACACAGTTCTTGTAGTACTCACTGGAGTGCGTCCCACTGGAAAATTTAAACTTATAAAAAATGTACGTCTTCAAAAACCACTCAGCATATCTGAAGTCAATTTTTTCATTAAACAAATAAACCAAGTCATCAGAATTGAAGCTCCTCTCAAATAATTCGTTGTCCAAAATGAACAAATAAAATAAGCAGATAATACAAGCGACATATAACTGGGGGTAAACATACAGCGTGTTTAGTATTTCATTAATTATCCGCTTTTTTTCATCACTCGAGGAGTAATACAAAATTTTTCGGACTTTGTATATTTTGTCCTCGTTGCTTAACTCTAGGGAGAGTAAAATATTTTTCACGTTCTTGTGGCTCTTTCCCGACCCGGACTGCAGTTGGTCCTCACTGGGTAGATGCTCATCACTGTGTAGGTGCTCATCACTGTGTAGGTGCTCATCACTGTGTAGATGCTCATCACTGTGTAGGTGCCCCTCACTGTGCAGGTGCCCCTCACTGTGCAGACCTTCACCGCTTTGCCCACGCGCTGCGTCCTTTTTGGCCCTGCCGCGTGGACCGCCCTTAGTCGAACGACCAGCTGTGCGGCCGGCCACCCCGTCCGCCACCACGTCTGCCGTTCTTCCTGTGGAGTACGTCTTCTCCCCCTTACGTCTTCTGGCACTTCGAACTGTGTCATCTGCCTCCTCCAGGCCATCTCCATCCACCACACTATTTGCCTCTTCTCCAGCATTTCCATCCTCCCCATCACTTCCATCCTCCCCATCACTTCCACCCTCCCCATCACTTCCACCCTCCCCATCACTTCCACCCTCCCCATCACTTCCACCCTCTCCACCTCGCTGCGCGCGCCGCACCGCTCCACTGCGCTCCTTGCCCGAGTCGGAACCGAAACCATTGCCAAACCACGCGCCGAACCCTGAGTCGAACCTCTCTCCGCTATCCTTCCGTCCACGTCCCTTCTTGCGGTGATCTCCCTTCCCACTTTTCCCATCCTCCTTAATGGAGCTCCGGTAAAAGCTTAAAGAGTCACTATTTCGTTTATTTATTCCAAAAAAATTATCAAATCTGAGTCCACGGCTGTTCTTGTGGCTGGTCTTGTTCATCATCTGTACGTTCTCATAATCATCGTAGGAGTTTTTTTTTTTTTTTTTACATCCATGTCTACTTCTTCATCTGCCTTGTCTACATAATCGTCTTCCCTCTTTGCGTCGTAATTTGTATCCGCACTTTTTCTCTCAATTAATCTTTTCAAACTTAAAAAATTGTTGGAAAAAAATTCGAGACTTTTGTTCAGGTGCAATCCTCCTCCTCCTCCGCTGCTGTTGCCGTTGTTTCCATGTGTTGGAGGAGGTATCCCACTCCTTCCTTCGTCATTAATCGAGTGGACTGTGTCTCTCCCCGCGAATCTGCTTCTTCCTTTCGATTTTTTAAATTTTTCATCCTCTTCGAAATTGACATCTCTCAGCTTTACGTGAGATTCTCTTTTTTTCCTTTCATGGTGAAAGGTATTGTAATAATCATCCTCCTTCGCGTAGGTAGAAGCAAACGTATTGTGATGACTTCCATCCTTGCCTGTCCTGAGGTCCCCTTTGGAGTTCCCTTTAAAGCTCGTCCTTTTTTCTTCCTCCTTATCATAGGACTTTTTCTTCCTATGGGTCATCTCCACAGAGTTGCCAATTTTATGTGCACCTTTTTTCTTTTCTGCACTGGGTAGGTTCTCTTTTGCAATCTTCGTCTGCAGAATTTCATTTCGCAGAAGCTCAATTTCGTCGTTTATATTTTCCGTTCGAATAACTTTGGAGACGTTCTTCAGCATATGTTTTTCTCGCATGTCTCCTCGGTCGTCACCTAGATCGTCACCTCGACCGTCACCACGATAGTCACCTCGATCGCTACCTCGATTGTCACCTCGATCGCTACCTCGATTGTCACCTCGATCGCTACCTCGATTGTCACCTCGATCGCTACCTCGATTGTCACCTCGATCGCTACCTCGATTGTCACCTCCCTCGCCACCTCTCTCGTTTTCTCCCTTCTCCTCCGCGTCTTCCTGTCCCTCTCCCTCTGGAGCAAATTTGTGACAAAAGTCTTTACTGTTCAAATTTTTTTTATAAATTTGGTTATCCAGGACTGAGGTGAAGAACTCCTTCATGTATTCTTCCCTGAAATCTTCTTTTTTTCGTCGATTCGCCTTTCGTTTTTTTTTTGCTTTTTCCGAGTTTGCTCCTTCTTCGGGGTTCTGCACCTCGTCTGAGTAAGCTAGGATCCCCTTATGGAGGTCATCTCTTCGGAAGTCGTCCAGCACGTCGATGTAGAGTTTGTCATCCGGGGGGTCATCTCCAATTACTCCGTCGTGAAGGCGGTCTCTTCCGTGGTGCGGGCGGTCTCTTCCGTGGTGCGGGCTGCCTCTCCCGTCGTGCGGGCGGCCTCTCCCGTCATGGTAAGGGAAATCTCCCGCGTCATCATAAAAGTGGTCCTCCCCCAGGGAGCATATCGAATTGTTGTGGGTTCGACTGGAGTTCCGCTTCTCCTTCACGCTCCTACGCTTGTGGGGTTTGTTCTTCTCCTCGACGATCTTTACCCTATCCACCTTTCCATTTTTGTTCTTCCTGGCGACTTCCCCCCCATGGGGTTTCTTTTTCTTCTTTCTCTCTTTGTGGCTTCCGCTCGCCCCCTGCGGGCTTTCCACGTAGTCTCCATCGCGAAGGTCTTCCTGACCATAGCTATCACCATCGCCATCCTGGTCTCCGTAGCCACCAACGCCATCCTCGTCTGCGTAGCCACCAACGCCATCCTCGTCTGCGTAGCCACCACCGCCTTCCGCGCCTTCCCCATCATAGTCTCCATAGTCATCGCTTTCTTCCCTATAGACGTCTTCCCCTGTGGCCTTCCCCCTCTCCACTTCATCGTCGCCCTTCTCCTCCTCCTTCTCCTCACCCTCCTCATCCTCTTCCTCTCCCCTCAAGCTCATCCTCCCCCCTGTAGCGTTCTTCCCAGCACTGCTGCTCTTCCTGTCACCCCACTTCTCCCTTTTGAAACTGAAACTTTTGCTAAATTCATCCTCCTGGAGAGTGCTGTTATTCCGGTGCTTCGAATGCTTCTCATTTTTCACGTCTGCGAAATAGGACAGCTCGTCAAAGTGATCAAAACTGTGTTGCTTGCTCGATTTTTTTTTCTTTTTTTCTTCATTTAACAATAAAATGTCTTTAAAAAAATCTTGGTGGAAGGTTAGGTTCGATTCGTTCATGCTATACATGCTGCTCATGTTTTTGTGAAGCAATTTCTTCGAGTTGTTCGCTTCGTATTCAAAATAGTTGTTTTCGTTTGGCACCCTTTTGTTGCTGGAGAGGGAGGCCTTCCCCAGCAGGTCGTCGTGTTTCAGCAGATCGCCGCGTTCCACCAGGTCACCTCCTTCCAACATGTCGCCGCGTTCCAACAAATCTGAGTTCTCACCTCTGACCCCGTTCATGTCCGTCTCCCCATCATGGGAGTTCCCCTTCGCGCCGCTCTGCAAAATTCCAATTTGCCTCATCCTCTGCACACTTCCGCTACTCGATTCTCGTCTCGCATGTTTGCTGCTTCCTTCTGTTTTGTTTTTTTTACCACCTCCCTCCTCGGAGGCATCCACATCTCCTGATTTTTGTCCCCTTCTGTTCTTTTCTACAACGTGTGCATGTGTCACTCCTTCGTTCATCCAGCTGGTGTCTTCCTTTCCACTCGAGTGGGTTTTCCCCTGTTGGTTATCTCCAATAGGAACCACCCCACTGCTCCCAGTATCATCGTATCCACCTAACCCTTTGCCACGACTTCGAAGGGAGTCTTTCCCGGGAACCACTCCAATTTCTACCTTGTCAATCGACTCGGTATGGTTATAATAGCCAAAGTTGTATGAGAGTTGCTCCAGGGACTCCACTCGTTTGTCGCTTCGGTTCAGCTCACTGGACTTCCCTCGTTTTGCATCACGGGGGGGTGCTTCCCCCATCGAGTTCGTGTACCCATCAGTTGCTAACATCGTGCTGAGGTGATTCTTCGACACGACATCTTCAGGTAGGCTTTCGTTCACGTCCCTGTCTAGTGCTCTACTGAGTGGTCCTTCAAAAGGGTCGTCCTTCTTCTTTTTTTTCTTCTTCTTCTTCTCCTCCTGCTGCTCCACATGCTCCTCCTCCTTTTCCTCCTCCTCATCCTTCTTCCCCTCCACCCCCTCTGCCTTGTCCTTATTAAACGAAAACATCGATTGCAAATTTTGGTATTCCCTTATGAAATTTTCATACACGTTATCCTTAACAGATGTTTTTTTTTCATCATGGATACTTCCCTCATCATGAATCTCACTTGAATTTTTTTTTTTTTTTTTGGCTAGCTATTATATGTGTATATTTGGACGTACTTTCTTTGGGTTCTTTTTCGTGGGTACTACTACTCGGGCGATGGCCTCGTTGGTCCACTTCTCCGATGCTCCCTCTATCTGGTAAACTTACATCCACATTAATTCCTTTGGAATTCTTTTTTTTATTTTTCTTGCCCCTCTGTTCGGATTCCTTATAGGGGGGACTTTCCTCCTCTGCGTACCTCTGCTGGTGCGCGTCCTCAAAGTCCTCCGCGTCGTGGAGGGAGTAACTGTTGCTGTTCATTGTTCGTTCTCCCCAAGGATGGCTATGCTTCGAGTTCTTTTTAAAGGGGGTGTCCCTATCCGCACAGTCACTTCGAGACGTGCTGCTGACTTTGCTTCCGATGTGGCTACCACTTGGGGTTGCTGCCCTTCCTGATTTGGCCACAACACGTGCGTTATGCTTTGGTGAAACTGAGGGGGGGGAACCTCCTCCCTCAGTTTCGCTGGCCAGAAAGACGTTTCCGCCGAAGAGGGGGCCTCCGTCGCGTCGGCTCAGGCGCTCGCGCAGGCTAACTGAGATGCTGCTGCTGCGGCGGCGGCTGCCACGTTTGCAACCGCTATTGCTGCCGCTATCACCGCTTCTATGGCTGCTCCTCTGTTTTTCCCCTGCACTATGGCCAGAAGCTTCGTCGCCTCTCCCGTTCCTCACGAAGTGCCACTCGGGCGCAGGGGCACGCGAATCATCATGCAAAGTCCCCCTTCTGCCCTGTGCATAATTTTTCGTGCCTGCCTCGCGCGAACTGCAGTTCCCGCTTCGGTCATCCCTTTCCGCCGTGTCCTTCCCGCTGCTGCTTTTCCCGCTGCTGTTTTTCCCGCTGCTGTTTTTCCCGCTGCTGTTTTTCCCGCTGCTGTTTTTCCCGCTACTGTTTTTCCCGCTTTTTTTTTTCCCGCTTTTTTTTTTCCCCCTCCTTTTCCTTTCGCCCTGGGTTTCTCCGAGGATTTCCCCTTCGCCTTCGTCTCCGTCTTCTTCTTCGTCTTCGGCAATGTATTTGCTGATATGTTTGCCAATTTTTTTGCCAGTATTTTTGGCGCTATTTCTGACGCTATTTTTGGCGCTATTTTTGGCGCTATTTCTGACGCTATTTTTGGCGCTATTTTTGATACTATTTTTGGCGATATTTTTGGAGCAATTTTTGGCGCTATTTTTGGCGTCATTTTTGGCGTCATTTTTGGTGGAAAATTTGCCACTTCCTCTCGCGCCGCCATTTGCTGGGTTGCTATTTTTTCGATCGGGGAAGGATGCACCCTCGAATTGACCGCCGCGCCCGCTTCGGCCGTCCGCACCCCGTGTCCTCTCGCCTTTGCAGTAATGACTGCAAGATTTTTTCACCGTGACGTCATCGGCTTTGCTTAAATTATTTTTACGCATGTCGCTGAGATTGAAGAAGGGAGAAGGAAAATAGTTTGGCATTTCGTCCGTCCTGTTCATATCGCTTTTTTTTTTTTTTTTCGCCTTCCCCTTTTCTTCCTCCGCTTGGTAACAGTCATGATAAGGTGAGCTGGACTGGGTGGCCACACTGCCACTTCTGCAGCCGATGAGGCCATTTTCGCAATTTCCCCCCCCACGCGATTTTCTCACTTTTTGCATTTTTTGCATTTTTTGCACTTTTCGCATTTTTCGCATTTTTCGCGGTTTGTGTGGTTTGCTGGGGTCTCCCCCTGCGCTCTGCCTCCCCCCCCTGTTGTAACGGTCACCCCATTCACCCATGTGTTGCGCCTTTACCCCTTCTGCGTTTTCTCCGCCCGCGTCGAGAAAGTTCCCGTCGCAGTTGTGCTTATGGCAGTTATGCTTATGGCAGCTGTACATATCGGAGCTGCACATATCGGAGCTGCACATATCGGAGCTGTACATATCGCTGATGTACAACTCTTCGTGGGACCCATTCGTTTGGTGGCGCCGACTGTCGTGTCGGTCCCCCCAAAGAGCACCGTCCTCATGTCTGTCTTTCCTGCTTTTGCCGCTTAACAGGCAGGCGCCTTCGCCCCATAAAGTGCCATTTTCCTTTGTTGCTTCCTTCACCTTGGCCCGCATCCTTTCCTGGCGATGAGAAGGACCCCTCACAGTGTGTGCGATCTTCTGAGGGTCACCTCTCACAGTGTGTGCGATCTTCTGAGGGTCACCTCTCACAGTGTGTGCGATCTTCTGAGGGTCACCTCTCACCTGCTTACCGAACAGAAAATTCTCATCTTTTGTGGAGCTGAACTGGGCAGGTAAAAGCATGTCCTCCCTTCTGGAACTTCGCTTCCCATTTTCACCTCCATGTACGAGTGTGGAACCCTTTCGGATATTTTCTTTTAAATTGTGGAGGATGAAAAACGATGCGTCATCAAATGCGTTAGCATCGCCTCTCCAGTGACCCCGTCCACCTGCATGGTTGGAACGGTGGGTATCTCCACGGTCGTACGTGTAGTTGTACTCATGGTGGTTTGCACTCTTTTTATTCTGCAGCGTGGAACAAGTGCTGCCTAGTTTCGCTTTCTTCTCATTTTCGAAATGGCTGAGCCATATAGGGTTGAATAAATTGTCACCGTCATCCACGTCGTCGTTGGGAAGCGGCTTGTCCGTTTCGATCGGTATCCTTTCGCGCATTCTGGAAGGCTCGCAAGGTTTAGCCAAGTTAGAGAAAATTTTCAGAGGCTCTCTTTTCATTCCCTTCATTAATTCATGGCGAGCAGTTGGTTGGCTTTATCAGAGTGTGCCTCCGCAGCTGTGCCATGTGTGCCGCGTACGCGTGTGTACGTGGTGTTAAAGAACGAAGGGGAGATATATGTGCGAAGGTTCCAGGGAGGCTGCCTCGACGGGCCTTACACATATATCTCCCCTTCGTTCTTTAACACCAATGAGGACCCCCAATAGCGTAAGCGTTCTTGCGATCGAGGCAAGGGCGACTTGGGACGGCATGTGAAAAAAAAAACGAGTCGTGGATTCATCTCCCACACGTCAGGGGAGAGTGCGGGTCAAACGCGCGTCACTCTTCTGGTTCACGCGTTCGTTAAACTGCGCTGCTGTCGCGATAGAAGTCGAGGTAGAGGTCACTATCTAGGCTACTATGCACATTACTATGCACGTTACTATGCGCGTTACTATGCACGTTACTATGCACGCTACTATGCACGCTACTATGCACGCCACCACCCACGTTACTATGCACGCCACTATGGCTGCGACTTTTTCCTTCCCTTTGTGCCTTTTCCCAGGTAGGAGAAGCGAGGAGAAGCGGAGCCTTCCGCGAGTAGCGACAACGCACTTGCGCTGTGCCCCACACGTGTGCCCTTTTTACACTTACCCTACAAGGCTGAACGATGCGTCGCCAGAAAAAGCTGGGAGACGAGACAGTTCGCGTTGGCACTAACTCGTTTTCTTCTTAGCTATCCCCTTTGGCTTTCACCACCTGTGCTCGTTCTTTTATCCACCGATGGAGCCCCCACGGGCCCTCCTTTTCTTCGAAAGGTTAAGAAGGTGCCCTCTTTGGCGGGGTAACTCAGGTGGGAAAAAGCTTCTCAAAAAAATTGTTCCTTCCCTTCGGTGGGTACACAAACGGAGAGCGTGACGGCAAAAGAAGGGAACAACAACATAGTGGAAGGAAAAAGTGGGAGCATAGGGGGGGTGCGCCTGCTCCTGGTGTAAAAGCGAATCATACGCACAAAGCGAAACGTTCGTGTTACAATGCACAAGAATTATCGATTTGGAAAAATATATTGGAAGGGAGAGGTGATCCTGTTAGCACACACAGGGTGATCCATCCCTGGGAATTTTTTTTGGAATGTGAAAGTTGATAAGAAAGATGGGAATGAACCTGTGCGCACCGGGCGGAGAGGCTATGCATGCCATTTCGTCGGGGGAGGCATACCTCGGGGGAGGCAAACCTCGGGGGTGTCTATGCGAGAGCGGCACCGTTTGCAGTTGCTTTGCATTTGTACTGGTATAATGGCCCCTACACGGAGGGGCGTATATTTCATATGTGCACACATAGGGGCGGGCGCCCCCTGTTCACGCTGCTCCCTTTGCGGCCGCCAGGGGAGGGCGCAAGCACGCGTCTCTGCAGGGGCATGTTAACCTATATGATCACGTTAACCTCTACATGTTCATGCTAACCTATGTGACCATGTTAACCTATGTGACCATGTTAACCTATATGATCATGATAGCCCACATGTTCATGCGCATGTTAACGTATATATTTTTCATGCGCATGTTAGCCTCTACATGTACAGGGGCATACGCATGTACACACATGCCTTTGTACGGAGGAGCACCTGCGACTGGTCCTTTGACCGGTTTGTCCTTCAGGAGGGGCGAGGCAAATGGGGTTAAATTCACATCTTTCATTTTGCAGTTTTCCCGCCTTGACCATTCACCCGCGCGCCACTTTGGAGTTTTGGTTTTTGCTCCTAAAAGTGGTGCCCTTGTGCGGGAAAGGGGTAAAGGGGCGCAGCTGTTTAGCGTCCCCCGTTTTGCGAAGGTTGGAGAGGGGCAAAAAAAAAAAAAAAGGAAATGAGAGGAGAAAAAAGAAAGAAAATGGGAGGAGCAAAAGGAAGGAAAATGAAAGGAGCAAAAGGAAGGAAAATGAAAGGAGCAAAACGGAAGGAAAACCGCAAAGAAACAAAACGGGGAAAAACCGCAAAGAAACAAAGCGGGGAAAAACCGCAAAGAAACAAAGCGGGGAAAAACCGCAAAGAAACAAAGCGGGGAAAAACCGCAAAGAAACAAAGCGGGGGAAAACCGCAAAGAAACAAAGCGGGGGAAAAAATGCAGGGTACAAAGGAGCAACGGAAAAAATGCGAAAGCACCCACCGACCAGCGACTCAAACGGGCGCGCGCGAGTGAACGACACACATTTCACGTGGGCGGTACATACAAGAATAGCACAAATCTTTGCGCAGCAAAAGCAACGCCTCTTCACAAAATAAAG